>NW_020455651.1:334249-339112 GCF_003342845.1 Nothoprocta perdicaria
AGCCTTAACAATGAGTTGTTTTAAATAGAATCAACCATCTTTGACATTCCTTTTCTCTCCACTTTTCATAGCACTGTACTGCAGAAATAGTGACACAGCTATCTGCGGTACGATCCCATATTTATCCCTAAACCCAACTATTTTCCCTACACCTTGTTGAATGTTGAATGTCATAAAAACAAATGACCATGTTTGTCACTTCCACTGACTCCTCCAAAAAGGCTGTAATAGACTTTTGAAGCATTCCTTCTATCAACAGAAGTAGTTTCCCTATTCTATTTCATTCACTCATATGTATATTAACTCTAACTTTTTGGTGAAATATCAAAACTTTCTGACATGTTAACAGATCTACTATATCATAGTAGAAATCATAGAATCATAGAATCGTTAAGGTTGGAAGGGACCTTTAGAGATCATCTAGTCCAACCCCCCTGCACATGCAGGGTCACCGAGAGCATGTGGCACAGGATTGCATCCAAGAAAGTTTTGAAGATCTCCAGAGAAGGAGATTGCACAACTTCTCTTGGCAACMTGTTCCAGTGCTCTSTTACCCTCACTGTCAAGGAATTTTTCCTTAAGTTTCTGTGGAACTTATGATGCTTCAGTTTGTGGCCGTTTCCTCTAGTCCTATCAGTGACCACTACTGAAAAGAGGCTGGCCCTATCCATCCTCTTCACTCCCTACCTTGAGGTATTCATATACAGACTGAGATCCCCCTCTCAGTCTTCTCTTCTCCAGGCTGAACAGGCCCAGCTCCCTCAGCCTTTGCTCATAGGGCAGATGTTCCAGGCCCCTGATCATCCTCGTAGCCCTGCGCTCAACTCTCTCCAGCAGCTCCACATCCCTCTTGTACTGGTAAGCCCAGAACTGGACACAGGACTCCAGATGTGGCCTCACCAGGGCTGTGTACAGGGGGACRATCACCTCCCTCGACCTGCTGGAGACGCTCTTCTTAATGCACCCCAGGACCCCGTTGGCCTTCTGGGCTATGAGGGCATGCTGCTGCCTCATGGTCATCTTGTCATCCACCATGACACCCAGTTCCCTCTCTACAGACCTGATTGACAAATGCTGTCTTTATTTTATCATCTTGAGGAGATCAACTGATATCTGTACTATCTTCTGTCTTTGGAAAAGCTCAAGTGTTCTAGAGGGAAACAATCAAAAATCCCTCCACTTCTGGTAAAAGCAAGATGATAATCTGTCATTACATAGTTACTTGTAACTGGTAAGAGAAATCTAAATGCTTGTAGTGATTTCTAAGCTGTGATTTCTATCCTTAACTAGATATCTGACTGCTGATAATCTCTAACCTTCTGAAGACTTCTCAAGTAATGATATCTCATCTTTCTTACAAAAATGATGGTTAGAGCTTTCTTATCTCCCTGCAAGCAGACAAAAGTAGGTCGGTTCAGGGGTTTTGTGGAGGTTTCTTTGGTTTTCAGTTTTACTGTGGTAACTCAGGGAATTCATCCTTCATCCTATTCCTAATATTAAAATGATAGTTTTGGACTATATAACCAGAATTATTTGTAGTGCAAGAATCCTGTAATTGGTTGAATTCTCTATATGCTGCTATTCAAATGGACCTCAACAGTCTGGAAACCTCATGAAGCTTGGTAAGGTAAATGCAAAGTCACATATCTGGGGAAGAATAAATGTACCAATACAGGCTGGGGTCAGCTCTTGAGAGCAGTTTGGCAGAGAAGGACATGAGGTTCGTACTGGGGGGCAGATCATGGTGGACTACAAGTTGCCCATTAATCGGCAATGTTCCCTCATGGTAAATCATGGCATCATGGAATTGTTATGATTGGAAAAGACCTTCAAGATCCTCAAGTCCAACCATAAACACTTTGCTATCATGCCTGTTAAACTATATTCCCAAGTGCCTCATCTGACCAAAGCAATAGTATCCTGTCCTGGTTGTATAAATTCACCAGCCAGTCAAGGGAGGTTATTCTTCCCCTTTACTCAGTACTTGTGAGACCACATCTGGAATACTAGCTCCCTAGCACAAGAAATACATAGACATACCGGATTCAATCCAGTGAACTGTTCCAGAGATTATYAAGGAGAAAGTGAGAATGAGTGGAAAGAATCAAGCTCTATTAATATATGATGAGAGGATTCCAAGACTGGGACGAGATTCTTCTCCATGGTGACCACTGACAAGAGAAGAAGTAATGTGGCACAAACTGAAAAACAGGAAATTCCATATACATATAAAAAAACACTACTGTGAGCATAATTGAACTTTACCAAAACTTGCCCAGAGTGGCTATGGATCCTTGGATATATTCAGAACCTGACTGGACAATATCTTGGGTAAGTTGTTTTAGATGACCCTAACTGAAGAAGTTGCTAGACTGGATATATATCTCCAGAGATTCCTTCCAACAACAGTATTCTTTGATTCTAGTATTCTATGATATATCTAGTAAGCAGATTTGAGGAAGGGAAAGGAAAAGAAAAAAAGAAATATAAATTTAAAATTAATTCTAAACAACACTAATGGTATCCGCCATCATTTACTTAGCTAAACATTTTTTAGATTGCAACAGTGAACAAATATGTCAAACAGACCAAAATCAAGATAACAAAAGGGAAAGTGACTGCTAATCTAATACAGAAGATTAAGAATTCACATAATGATTGATTATATTTTATCCTACAGTCAAAAGGTACTATGAATACATAAAGAGGAAGATAGATGCTGTATATATATGAAGTGACTGTTTTTTTCTTTTATAATAGAAGTGTCCTTTTACATCATATCCCCTTCTTTTATTCTTTGGAAAATATATTTATGTCAGTTTGACCCTGAGATATATTTCACTTATTTTTTTAAAAAAGTTAAAACAGAAAATACTTCACCTGCTGCTGCATTCAGTAATCTAAATGTATCTAAATTTCTCAAATATTTCTACATAGATATTCTGCATTCAGAACTCTACCAGAGATGATAAATCTTGACTAGCTTTGACATTAGCTATGAGATCTAAAACCACAAAGTCAATTCAGATTTTTCTTTAAGCAATAATCACCAAATAAATTTTCATGAACAAATAAGACTTCTTGTGTATACTTCCTTACTGCAGTTTATTTAACAAAAATGGGTACAGATCTGAGAGTTCTGAAGCATTAAGATGTAATCCTATTTTTCACAGAAATTAAGTATAAAGCTTTGCACTTTTCAGAAGTAAACACTTGTCCCTTGTCTGCTGGGACAGTGATTGTTTGCCACCATTTTCTTTTCTTTTATATCAATTTCAGTTTATACTAAACCTATTTTTTATATATAGTTTTTACTATTTCTGAGCCTTTCAAGATCCTTGACTTTTGTTTTCCCTCTTGKTATGTTGACGCTGAGCTTATTGTTGTTTTGGTTAAAAAATGCTGTCTAGATTAATTAACTTGAGATAAACTTGCTCAAATATARTCTCTTAACAGTGAGATTTATAGCAGAAAAGTTTGCAACATTTAACTATATAAGACCTATAATGAATATCGCTACCATAATAACTGAACAATATCAATAATTTTAACACAAAATCTTCTTTGAAAGCAGTTTAGGAATTTGGCAATTATGTCTCCCTAGGATGTATTTGAGATCTGAAATTATTATTTTTCCTCTGACAGGTAAATAACCATTTTTGCTTAATTGGACTAGAATAAGGGAAATTAAAGTGTTATTAAAAAGAGCAAAGGAATAGAATGCTGTCTTTTATCATGAGCAGGATCATGTAAGTGACTTAAGCTGCCTAGTTACCATGATAAATAAGTTGCGGTACATGAACACTTTAATTACTAATAGTGAAATCTGCTAAAATTGAAGTATTGCACTTGGTAAGAGCTATTAATGMTGAAATGACCCATTTAATAGTGACCTGTGGTATCATAGTATGGAATTAAATTAGTAATTAATAAAAGTCCATTTTTGAAAATGCTAGCACAAGAGCTCAATAAAAATGCTAACTAGGTCTCAAACACCACAGACTTTATATATTTAATATATTTTACTTATGCTAAATACTTTTGTACAATCAAAAGTAAGGATGAGAAGAACTGCATATTTTGCAGCTAGCAGTTAGCAGATCATTGGTAAATTTGGTGGACTAGTTTACTTCTGTAGATTTTAAACCCATTTATAATGGAGGAATACAGCACGATTTCTGTTGAAGCTGCATTTACAAAATTAATTCTGTAATCTCAGAGAAGAGACAAGAATTCTCATTAAAAAAAAAAAAGGAGAGGAAAAAATATCTCTCATCAGACTATAGTTTTTAATGTCCAGGAAATGAGTAAAATGAGCTTTCTTCTTCATGATTTAATGGTGAAAGTATTGCTACTGATAGAGAGACACAAGCTGACACATTATATATCCAGTAATGACTGATCCTTCAGATCCTCAAAATGCCTTATAAAATCTGATTTTTGTATGTCAGGCAATGCAGAATTTTGCCCATTGTTCACCACAGTGCAGAACAGATATTTCCTGAGGAAACTATCAACCTTATATTTTAAAGTGCAGTTCTTTTTTTCTCAGACACCCCAACACATTAACACTATTCAGCAAGGAAGTTTAGTGCAGGTTTAAATCCCATAGGATTACTGTGAAATGCTAGATGATGCCCTAAATTTTTAGCTATTAATTAGTGGATAATGTGCTTTCATGGAATGCTGGCATGAATCCTGAAATCAGACGATGTTGTGTTTGGCCAGGTATATTATGTTTTAGGAAAGTGGAAAAATATAATTTCCCTCCTTTCCTTTCCTTTCCTTTCCTTTCCTTTCCTTTCCTTTCCTTTCCTTTCCTTTCCTTTCCTTTCCTTTCCTTTCCTTTCCTTTCCTTTCCTT
>NW_020455651.1:339328-344438 GCF_003342845.1 Nothoprocta perdicaria
CCCTTCCCTTCCCTTCCCTTCCCTTCCCTTCCCTTCCCTTCCCCAAAGCTTACTTAAGCTTATACAAGTTTAATCTATGATTATATGTATCTCTCTCTGTCATACATACATATGTATATTATGAAATAGATTGCTAAAAAGACTTCATTTTTGATGGAAGAGAAAGGCAACATTTTTAGAGGACTAATGTTAAATATTTTTATAGCTATAGAAAATAGGTCTATTTTAAAATAATTCTCCATATTTTTAATAACACCTTTGAATATAACAAAATTTTTAAGACTTTTTTTCAAATTTAAGTACTTGCAACCCTAAAGAATACAGTTTTGTGTTGGTACATTTCATCTAAAAACTCCTCGGTGTAAAATGCTGGAAAGATGAGCAAACAGGACCTTCATGTAGTTCAACTGCTGACAGTAGTCAGACTGCTGATTCCAGCAATATGCTTTTACCTATCTTATATGAAGTGCTAAGGAAATTATATTTCAAATTTCAAAAAAAAAAAAAAAAAAACTTAGTGTGGGGAATCGATATCAATGCTTTTAGTGGTGTTTGATTTTCTCTTTTTCACTTGCGTTTCTCTGAGCATATTCAGAGAACATCATTAATAGGTTTTGATGCGACATACAATTTAACATAGCTTTTTCACTTTTTGGTCACTTACATGTTTTGATTGCTTATGTCATGCCTTGGTGAGTCTGAAAGTTGGGAAGAAAGGTTGTAACAAGATTCTGACATGCACAGCAAAACAAATCAATTCAAAAATGATAGAGCTGTTTAGAATAATCTTCTTCAGTCTTCCGCAGATACGTTTCCTATTCTAGAGAAAATATCTCCTATGTAGGTAGTGGTCAAAATGGTCTCAACTCAGGAAATTTTTATGTAGTTTAAATCATTGCCAGTTAACATAAGCATTTAATGACTGTTTCAAGTATTGACAGAAAGAAAACATAAAAGTTAAAAAAAAAACTAAGCATGTTTGCTTCTCCAGACTTAGTATAAGCCAAATGCCTCTGTTTTCCCTTTCTTAGTCTGAAATSCGCTTGTTTTCCCCATGGATTACACTCAGTATCCTGCAACTCCTTCTATGAGGCATTGGATTTGAGGATCATGTGCATAACTATTTGTTTTCAGCCCTCCATGCTTCTTTCCAGATTTCCAATCTGGCTTGACCATGAGCTACATACAGTGTCTTTGGGGGTGTACTTGCACTGGTGTGGGCTCTTTGTAGGTATTCCTGTCCCTGCATTGGTTTCATCAGTGCCACCTTTTGGCCTGGAGAACCTCTTTCCAAGAGTTCATCTTCAGGCATGTCTTCATCAATGTCTTCAGCTGTATGTGTTCTGCATGTTTCCCCCAAACACCTCCTTCTGTCTACATGTCCCCCAGCAGCATGTCTTCACATGTGTCCTAGAATGTGCCTCCCTACTGATCTCCTCCTCTCTAATCAAATTACCCTATCTTTACAGTTAACATATTTTATACTTTTTAAATGATCATGTTCATAATATTTTATTACTTGATAACAAAACTATTTCAGAAAAATATAATATGGGCACCTGGGAGGATAGGGTTCCCTTCCAGCATTTGTGGTCATGCCTGTGGAACCTGCACAAGTCAAAATATCTCTAAATCAATCTCCTAATCACTCACTTGAAGATAATAGCTTGATTTTTTTTTTCCCATAAGATAGTTTCCTATCAGAAACTGCTGATTTTGGATAAATAAATAAATAAAAGCTGGATTATAAAATCGTAAAAGATGTGCCATCTTACATTGGTAATTTCTAAGGAGAAACAGRTTCACAAAAGCCAGAAGTAAGTATTATAACTTTTTTTGGAAATAGGAAGTTAAGATTTACATATGGACAGTACTYGCAATATAATTATTTATATAACTCATTATATAAAGAAGAACATCTCCAACAGAGACTTTACTTAAGTTAACTGATATCTTGATAATGTGGGAGATAGGCTTCAAGACACCTTTGAGGTTCAGACTAGTATCATCTTATGCTTTTGTTTTCTTAATTGTTACTTCAAGACCTTCAAAATCTATTTCTTTTTGTCTGTATATGGAATTAGATTTTGTTTTTTTTTTTGGTGACTAACCAAGTCTTTGTGGGACTAGAACATCTCCAATTCAGATTTCATTGTATTTCATTTTTACCTTTCTTTTTCCCCTTTGCTGCGCTCTTCATTTGGAAAGTGCATTGGAGCTGCCAAAAAAGCAGGAGCTTTTTGAATTTCTGGAAATTACTTCAATATGAGAATTTGATAACATGCACTGTCACTGCACTACAATTCTCTGCAATAATATCGCTTAAAATCTTCTGGTTTCAGCTGTTTGCTCTTTCTTTTTTTTCACTTTCCTTCTGCCATTTGTGAGTGAGAAGTGATCAGTGATGTCTTGGCAAATATGTTATATGTGCCACCCATTATTTACTGAGCTTCCTCTCCAAAATTGCTTCTCACAAGCATGGATTTATTGATAATAACCTAAATACTACTATCAAATTTAATTAAGAACACTGGTCATATTTTAGAGCTTATTTAACAAATAGCAAAGCAGCTTTTCTATAAATCATTTCAAAATTCAGAAGAAACCAATGCTTTGGATTAATTTTTGGTTACTTTTAATTCACAGTATGGACATTTTCTTTATTTCAAATATCTAACCTACATGTTGAGGTATTTCAAAGCTCCAAAGCRGTCTCTAACTTCCTGTTTCCTTTCTGGGAAAATCAGGGCATTTTAAGGAAGAGGAACAAGGAGACAAAAGGACGTCATGTTAGAAGACAGCAAGGAAGTATGGGATTTCAAAAGTGCTATATCCAAATATAAGTTTGTATTTTTATCATCAAGGAAAACCTCAGTTAAAAATGGTAACAAAGTTGAATATTGTTTTTCTGAAAAGCATGGAAGTTGCAAAATTAAATATGAGCAACTTTAATTCAGTCCTATTGTACTTAATAATTAATAGGATTCAGTCCTGTGTGTTCATGTATTTTTTTTTACCTTGAGGATTGAATTCACTTGTTATCCTAACCTATTACACAAAATGTTGCTACTGCTACTCCAAATACAAACCAAAAATGTTTAAGGCTCTTTTGCTCTAGTTCTTGAAAATATATCACAAGCATTAAAGAGATCACAGTTCCTACAAGTCACAGTTCTGCAAGCTTGAATTATTCTTTTTATAGCAAATTAAGACTTGTATKATCCTTTATGATCTGCGCGCAATCTAAAACACAGGTCATGTATAATATTTACATATGTTCATATGTGCATACCAGAAGTAAGAATATTCAAAAATGTAAATTCATCTCCCTCTGCTTCTGCTGGAATCCTGTTTCCACTCACAGAGTCCTCAGGTTATGTCTACATGTCAAGTATAGCTGCACAACTATACTTAATTCAGTACTTTAGAATGAGCCAGCTTAAACACAAGAAGTTGGCATAGCATTAGCCTGAGGTTTGGTCTGAGCTAATTAGCCTTGATGAAATATAACCTCAGCAGAGGATCATTCAGACAGACTGTTTATTCAGTTCACAGTACTGAGCCATAGAGTTGTGCCTTACARTTAAACATATGTGTAAGTCTTTGCAAACTGGAGTCAAAATTTCATATCACTCCTGCAAAGAATCCCAGTGTGGGCCAATTAATAGCTAGTTCTATGYTGAGCAAAAGCTGACCTGCAGCCTTGAATAATAGAATATTTTAGTGTGAAAGAAAAAAATATAACAAAATAATGTAATAAAATAAACTCTTTGAACCTATTCTTGTTTGCAGTTTGCTTTACTAAGTGAAAGAAATTGTTTCATCTCAGTAGGAAGATCAATGAGATGCAAGCCATCTAGTTATTTGACATAACACCATATCTTGGCCAGGTATTTATTGTCAGTGAATACTAGCAGAAAGCAGTGCAATCTTTAAGATATTACTTAAGTTTCTTAAAATTAGGTAATGGAGCACCTCCTCTYTAATTGTTTAGGTTACTGAAATAAAATCCACTATTTTGAACTTGTTTCATAGTTTTCTATGATGTCATACATGACAGAAATTCAGTGAAACAGCAATTGCAATTGTGCATGATACTTCAGTTGTGCTTAGAATTCAATTTTAAGCTTTCTTCAGCTGAAAGAAATTATTTCAAACTGATTCAAATTTGAACCTCCACACCTAAATTAAGCAAAAAAAAAAAAAAAAAAAAAAAAGGGTTCTGACTTGCTCTTCTTTTCTTACTCACTGTTTAATACATAGTGTCACGCGCTCTTTTGAGCATGGCAGAGAAAGGCCCGCTATTCTATTAAGAAGGATGTGATGGAATGTTGAATCTAGACTAGATATTTCATTAGTTGGTATGTCTGCTGACTTTTTTGCAGCTTTGCAGTTAAGCAGTACTATGACTTATCTACTATATTTGTAGTAGATACAAAACAAGACTGTCCACTGAACAAGACTGTCCATATCCATACTGGAAATGTTCCCAAGACATTATTATCACCTCATTCATGCCCAGATATGGGCATGTCCTGTGAATCAGTTGTCATGGGCCAAAGCAGTACCAAAATGTACTATGTATATATCATTTACATATCCCATGGCTACACTGACATAAACAAAATGGCATATCATATATTGACATATCAAATACATTTACCCCAGTTAGTAATGTCTTGTTCACAGGCAAAATAATACAAAATGATTTTTGTCCACGTTCTCCAGGGATAGCTCTTTTTAAATAAAATGGGTTGTATCTCCAACACATGATCTAATATTGATATTTTCAATATCCTATCTTGTGTCTGGGCCCTTATTTTTATTTAGTGCTAATTTCTTCAATGTAGTTCAGGGTTTGAAATAATTCTGTGATCCACATAATAGACTATCAAGTTTTGTTTTGTTTTAGTAATGCAGTGTTAACAGTGTGATATGATAGATGGGTTTTAGGAAAGTTTTGGAAGAAAGTACAGAGTGGAAGAAGCCAGTTTTCTTCAGATCATGCTTCTTCATCCATACAGACTATAGCACGTACTTGTGAAAGCAATCATTCCTAGAGATACTTATGGATTTTGATTCTGAAGGATTTATTAACTACAAGAACAAG
>NW_020455651.1:344558-350761 GCF_003342845.1 Nothoprocta perdicaria
GAAGGAAGGAAGGAAGGAAGGAAGGAAGGAAGGAAGGAAGGAAGGAAGGAAGGAAGGAAGGAAGGAAGGAAGGAAGGAAGGAAGGAAGGAAGGAAAAGTCAAGGAGTGATCATATTACTGTGTTACTACAGTGAGACCTGGGCCTGCACTGGGAAGCTAAGTTATTTGTAATCTAATCTATTGTAATAGTAATCTATGCATGTAAATTTAATCTATGCACGCCTCTGGGAGAGAATTTATGTATTAYATGTACTTATATATATATAAAGATAGATTTGTAGACTTCCAAACAGACTAGAACATTTTTATACAATCACAGCTCAAAGGACTTGAATCACTGAAATAAAAGAGAAGGGCACATCTAYATGTGCTATTAAGGGTTTTTCCGAAATCATATTTTTGAATTTACGACTTGCAATACTCCTGAAGCTATATGTAAAGTTTCTAAATCTTTTATTGGCTATTGCTCATAGTCTATTGACATTAAACATTAAATAATATTACTTTAATCTGCTTAGTGTTTCACAGGAATCCTGTGTATTTAAGAAAGGGGGAAGTGAACAATTCCACAATGCAGAATGGAAAAATGTAGCAAATTAAAGTGTGAACTGTGTGATATCAACATTTAAATTTTTAATCTTCAGAAGTCTACAAACAAAACACAGCTTAAAATCAATGAATTTTAAACTGATGCAGTCAGAGCAATATATTTTATAATGAATATAAACAAGATATCTTTAAGGGAAGAAATAATGAGGAATGTTGTTTGGAAGTTTTCAGATTGTTTTAATGATATTTAGTAGTCACACAATTCAGACTGTTAGGCTTTTACTCCAGCCATACCTCTCATTTTTTTTTTTTCATCACAAAGAGACATATGTGTAGGGTATAATAATGGTTCTAAACTTCATATCCTAATAAATATTGAAGGCARTTCCCTGTTTTGATTTATATTAGTATAAAAAAAATGGTTTTTTTTTTACAAATGTGTAGGGTATAATAAAGGTTCTGAACTTCATATCCTAATAAATATTGAAGGCAATTCCCTGTTTTGATTTATACTAGTGTAAAAAAAAAGTTTTGTAATTAAGTCCTTCTGCCTAGCTATTTTCTTTTTAATTCAGACTTAACGTCATTAGTTCAATACTATTTGAGTGTCCTACATAGTCCTAATAGTACCAGATAATTACTTATATAGATATGACACTGTCTAAATATAAAACCTGGAAATTTTGCTGTATTTTATTTTCCTTTGAGAAGTCTATGTGAAATGTTGTACCCTATTTTACATGAGTCTTTCATGTTTTTTAAAGATATTATGAAGTGTTCTGCTCAGTTCTCTCTCAGATGTAGATTTAACATTTATAGTTAAAATATAGTGCTGTAGAGTTTGTCTTCTGTCTTAAGAAGTAAAAGTTTCATGTGCAACAACTCTTGTCAAATAAGTAATGCAAGTGCAAGTGAGTAATAGATATTTCTCTTTATGCAAAGGTAAAAAGAATTTTATTTAGGTTTTTTTTTCCTMCTAAGTGAAGTAAAATTAAAGATAAAGCAAATTAACAGAGAACAGATTATATATATTAAAAGAGATGTATAAAATATATTATTTTATATAATATATTAATATTATATTATTAATTATATTTATATATAAATATTGTATTATTAATATATTATTTTTCTTTTATTATTTTCTTCTTTCTTTTCCATTATATTATTTTTCCTTTTCTTTATCTAGATAACTACTAGATCCTTCATTGTTTAATCCTGGTAATGCATTTGCAGGTGTTAATATATTCAGTATTATGGTGAACTTTTCAAATCTGACCTTCTTAATTTATTTCTACAGGCTGTAAAATAAAACATACCATCTGCTTCTGTCTAAAATAGAAAATAATTGTTTCAAGAACACTTTAGTGGAAATAGTTAGCCTTTTGCTCTTCAGAAGGTCTCCCTTGATCCACCTTGAAGAAAGCTTCCTTAACCCTCTTCTGCTCTACAAAWGAACTGAATGTAAATATTCTCTTATACTATAGAACTGATATAGATTTAAATATTAAATCCTCTATAAATAATAATTTCTGTCAAACTAGAAAGTCCAGTTTGTTATATAGCAAATATGAACGGATGTTTTCTGCTTCTTACGAACATTTGTATTTCTCACGACAAGTGATCTTCTGTTATAAACAATCAGAAAACACATTTCTGTCTTTATATGTAGAGAAGCTTTCAATAAAATTGTAACATTGAAATAGAAGGAAAAAGAATATGAAAAATTGCTAAAGCCAAAAAAATTATCATATCTTAATCAAATACCTATGTAATTATTGGCTACCTAATTATCCTTAGAGGCAACAGAATTGAAAGTCAAGAAAAAAGTCCTTTCCAAGCTGTTTTCTTTTCCTATCATACTGATCTGTGTTGACATTATTGATGTGATTTTGTCCTTTTTTGTTCTGGCCAAAGCACACCTAAAGTTAAGGGGAAATAGTGTAACATATCAGACTTGTGAAAATCAGCCAAACACATTCGGTAGTGCCAAAAGAAAATCAAAAGCATCACCAACTGTCACTTCATTCAAATTCCATAGCAGTCATCGTAGTTAGTGCATAAATCTTGAAAACTTAGATAGTAAATAAATCATTTTAAAATATGTATTTACTGTTACCAAAAGACACACAGGGAGCTTTGTCCTAAAACAGCAAGTTATTTAAATTTAGTTTGATAGTTCTGAGCAGACCTATAATTATATTCAACAATCTTCTTGTTTTATTGTATCAGGAAACACAGAGGTGGAGCAGGTGCCTATGACAACTTCCAGTTTATTAATCTAGCACTAAATTCTATTAACATTGCACATGATTAGCACATTAGCACCTTACTTTTTTTAGTAAATTGATTTTAATGAGGTAGCTATCAGTGTAATCAGTATAACAACTTATTGTAAAAGCTATTTTTACATTTATTTTAACACTTTCATTTCCTTATTTGTCCCACTCAACAAAAGAAAAACATGCCACTGTGGTCACTAGCCATCATGAACATTGAAATATTTTTTTCTCAACATCTGTTAGTACACAAATCTTGTGGTATGGGGAAGCCTTCACCATCACTTATTTACTAGAGAACTGTCCAGGAAGGGATCTATAAGTTTAGCATGAGTTTGAACTCGACAGTTCACCTTGCCTAATGCCATTGCGGTAAAGTGTCAAGATTTCCTTTCTGCTCTTAGCTTTGCAGTTCTGTTTTCTCATTGATTCAGACCTACTGCATGTTTTGTGTTTAGCTAAGCTGTGAAGCTAACTGAAAACCAATATCATTTTGTCATATTGGATAGACAAGTACCAAAGACAGCCAGGCTGTCAAAAAGGCTTTTGAAAGTAGGAGGTAAATGTAGGATAGGGGTAGCAGGACTGCCCCACTGTGTGGTCATGAGTGATCAGAGCAGAAACCTCATATGAATCTACATTCTTAGTCAATATTAAAAACTAAAAATATCAAGCAATATTATCAAGTGCATGTGCCTATCTCCTGGAAAAAAAAAAATCAAACTATCTGCTGTTAAAAAAAAATCAAACAAACACATCTGCATGTTACAAAGATCAAAATGATTTACCTCCATTTTTTTTTTTTCTTCTTTGGTAAAATAGTGTATGAAAAAAAATGTATCTGAATGATACTTCTTGAATTAAGTCATTAAGAATCTCTCTCTCCAATACCACTGGCTAGGATACCCAATTAATTAGCTAGTTTGTCTTCACCTCAGCCCTTTGCCTTTATTCTTTTCCTAATTCAAAATAAATACAGAAGTGGTCATTGTTATAAATCTTGCCTAAAAAAGGAAAGATTTGAAAGAATCTATTTTTTGTCTAGCTGGTCTATGAAGAAAATATATATATATGTATGTATATAATTTCTTGTGAATTACACATCTAATTCATTATACTTCTCAAGTTTTGCACACTATCTAGGAAAAAAAAAGGAAAATAAATTTGAGCAGTTCTCAAAGGTCTGCACATCTTTTGACGTCATCTGTTCTGACTATGTTCTCCATAATTTGAACAGATACGTTAGTTCTATCTTGTTAACCATCATCACTCAAAGAAACCTGCCCTAAGGTTTATTCATTAAAGGAGGAGCTTTCCAAAATGACAGCAAATCCTTTCTGATTATACTCAAAGGACTCTCCTTCAGAATCCTAGATGCTTTTCCTTTCAAATGGTGATTCAAATGATCACTCCACCCTCATCTAGATGCAACTGTCTTGAAAATTGCTGGTGTCATAAATGATATTGAAAACAATTGAGAAGTTTTATATATATATATATATATATATATATATATATATATAATTCCAGAAGAATAGATTTTCTAAAGATTTCCCAAATGTTCAAGAGATATTTTCAGAAAATCTCCTTTCCTTATTTTTGTTAGAAAAAAGTTAAAGTTTTATACATAAAAAGACTGTCAGTTCTGTCTTTTTTTTTTTTTTTTTTCCTTTTCATGGAACTTGATGACAATCAGAAAAGTATTTTGTGATCATCTCTGTCTTTCTGCATTATGGAACTGCCATGTGTTGATACATCTCAAAGTTTTTATATCTCCAAAGGTTGTTGTCGAAACAAATAATTTCATTTCTTTGGGGAAAACTTCAAGATACAAACTTATTTTGTGTTGTTTCATATACCTGCACTTTCAGAGCCCCAAAAGCAGCACTGAAAGACAGAACACCTTCCTTGGCTCTGTTCTTCATTTAGAGAAATGTATTTTCTCTAAAGAGACAGGAGAAGAATACAGTTTGCTTAAGACAATGAGACAGAGTATATGTCTGTCTCTGCCACATGCCAGCTGTCAATGGTAGAGTAGCTGTGAAAAACTTAAAGTCAGAAGTGACTAGTAACTTGTTGCATATGTTTTTTAACTCAGGAAAATGGTGCAAATCCAAAGCCATATATGGGTAGTTTCTTTTTCTGTTCTTCTATGTCTACAACTGGAAGAGACTGCAAGAAGAGAATTGCAGGAGCATTTCAGCAGATCCCACACTGGGCTGCCACTGATTTCAGTGAAATGACTTGCCAATTAATAACATCGATTACTAAAAATAAAAGTGTGAAAGGCAAAATTTATTTTTGCTTGTTTGCTTACTATAATTTAGTTGTCCTCTAACATGCCTCTCAGTGTTGATTGTTTGTATTGTTAGTATTATGCTTATTGAACAAAAGGTTTAAAGCAAATCAAATATGATCTGAAAAGCAATATTTAGACTTTGAGTGATGAAGATAATATGTCTTATTCATTTTTACCATCCTGTTTTCACGTCAACTTGCTTTCTGTAGTTTTAGTGCATTTTTTTTTAATCAATATAGTAAGTAAAAGATAAATATTTACTTTCTTTGGGTCTTGTATCAGATGAAAATAACCAATTTTTTTTTTGGATTGCCCCCCCTCACTTTGCTGCAAATCTGAACAGCTGAATTATGCTCAATTTTTAAAGTTGTTTCAGTAGTTAGCAGTCAGAAACTGTCAGTAACTTAAACTGACTATGATGTCCTTGAAAATATATTTTATAAGAAAGCTAAAATGCTTTGGAAAACAATGTGTGTTAGGGTCTCTTTGACAATATAGTGATGTTTTTGAAAAAAATGCTCGRTGATAATGCCTAATAAGACTGCATAAGATTTCACTCAAAAAAAGTTAAACAGATAGAAAAAGACAAGGTCATGCTAATGCTGCTTTTCTGTTTACACAGCTATGCCCAGTCTTTAACAGAATCGTATCCTGTCATTTCACTGTCTCTTACTTGAAGGAAAGAAAGCAAATCTTTGGTGTGTTTCGATAGAAATGACTAATGACGCCAATTTATTGAGATTTCCCTGAGTATTGAGAGTTTTCTTTTTAATATAATTTAGCTTGTATGTCTGATTGGCATTTTAGATATTTACAAAAAATATTTTTGTGATAGTCCAGTTGTATGGATATCTTCAATAGATCTGCCTTTATTACTGTTAGGGAGAACTGCAAATCACATTCCAGAAGAGTGCAAAACTGAAAATTCTCAGAAAGAGAGAGAGAGAGAGAGAGAGAGAGAGAGAGAAAGAGAGAGAGAGAGAGAGAAAGAGAGAAAGAGAGAAAGAGAGAAAGAAAGAGAGAAAGAAAGAGAGAAAGAAAGAGAGAAAGAGAGAGAGAGAGAGAGAGAGAGAGAG
>NW_020455651.1:351076-393111 GCF_003342845.1 Nothoprocta perdicaria
AGGAAGGAAGGAAGGAAGGAAGGAAGGAAGGAAGGAAGGAAGGAAGGAAGGAAGGAAGGAAGGAAGGAAGGAAGGAAGGAAGGAAGGAAGGAAGGGGTAAACCAAGTAAATAAAACTCTTTTTCCACTCTTCTGCTGTAGTGAAGAAAATGGAAATTAGAATCTCTGTGCTTCACTGTGTGTCCTTAAAAGAGTCTTCTTGTTGTCTCCCGCCCATAAGAGTCATCTATTCATATTCATCTATCTGTAATATTACCCTGGATCAAGTCCTCTGCCTGAGGGCTACACAAGAGTCTTCATTCTTATATGACAACAATGGGTCTCCACACTCCAGGTTGTTCTATGTTCAATAGTTCTACTCAAGTACTGTGGCAGGCAGTTTAGCTTGATCTGCTAGTGATACTTAAACAAGTCTGCATTTATCGGACACCTAACTAAATATTTAACTTACTCTGAAGTGAGAAGGCTCAGACTGAAAAAAAATCTTAGCATGAAAAAACAGCATATGGCACCTGTAAACTCCCCCTTTCCCCTAGGGTTTCAGAGTGCAAATCCATGTACTCTTTAGCAGCAGAGCTGGCTTAAAAGATCACTTCTCATACCAGTTGCTCATTCCTGATAGAGTGCTACAATTCATCAGTTCCCAATGTGGCAGTGCAACTATTTGTAATGCTGTGCTGTAAACTGAATCACTGATGTGAATAATAAACCTTGGAGTCTCTTTTATTAATACAGTTCATTTCAGAGATCTGTTTTACTTTATGGCCTTACAAATGTTTACTATGGCACAAAAGAGAGGACTGTGAATGAGAACAAGCTGTGGTAGGGGTCAAGGTGTATATGTTTGTGCAGAGAGTGAATACTGCTTAAATTATCTTCACTTCCAAATAAAATGTATGTGGAACTACTCCCTCACTCTTCCACCTGGTCTCTTCTTTAATATGATTTTTATTCACATTGCTCTTCTGTTCCTCCCTGCAGGGTTGATTCTCCATTTAAAGCAAATATCTGGTGGTTGAAAATTCCATTGTCCTCAGCAAAGAGTAATTTCTCAGGTATGAAGGCCCCATTCAGTTGTCAATGGCTCTGTATACACTACCATAAATATCTACATTCTCCCATGACAGAATAAGATTTAAACGTATTCTTTCCTTTTGGTAGATGTACACAGAAAAGGAAACTAAAGCAGATGTAATAACAAAAAAATATTCTCATTATCTCCATGCATTCAGTCCTAATTATATGGGAATTAACAAATTATTCTTTTACTTCAAATAAAAATGGAAGTTTTCACACTGAAGACAGCCTGAAGTATTAGTTGAAATACTACATTACACAAGCAGTAGCAGCAATCTCTCCAATTTAATGTTTGACCTCACATTTTCTTGACAAAAATTTTAAGAAAGTCTACAAAATAAATGCAAGCTATCAAAGCTGTGAATATTAACCGACTTGGTGCACACTTGTAATATCAAGAAAAAACTCTGATTTTACCAGGAAAATCATCCTCTAAACCAGAGGCCTTGTTTTCTCAGAGTGATATAATTGTTTCACAAAGAGTCATGAAAGTCTATGAAAGTTTCATTGCAGTATTTTCCAAATATCCTTTCACTCAGCTCATGATGATACTGCAGAATGTCACATAAGTATTTCTCATTTTGATGTGAAATAGTAACAAATCACTGCAAGCCATTTTTTTTTCATACTGTAAGCAACTGGAGTGGGATTATGAGTTTTGCTTCATTATATCTTGTGTCTGTCTTTATCTCTGAATCATGTTGTAAATAAGATTAAGTCAAAATATACTAGCCAGGCAGTAGTGCTTCCAGTTTGTGATACAGGCATTCTCAGTGCTGTTGGGAATGATACTAAACTTTCTTCTTTCTCTCTTCTTTCTCTGAGCTTTCCCTGCCTGAGACAGAGGACAGGAAAGATAATTCTCATTTGCACTGCAGAATATGAAATATCTATATGTGGGGATTTCAGTAATTCTCAGAAGGAAACAAAATAAAGGGTCCATCTTCAAAATATATAATAATAGATAATAAAAGAGACTTTATGATTTTGATGTTATTTTATGCTATTTTTGGTTTGTTGTTGCTGATTGCTAAGGTGTCCAAACAACTTCCTCATCTGAAAAGAGTGTGCAAGAAAAAATAGCCCCATGAAGTGCAGGTCTTCCTGCTTCTCCTTTCCTGGGATTCCACTTCAATGTATGCAATATTGTATTCTGAAATATCCAAATGCAGGATACAAATTAATTTTTTAAGCAGTTGAATTAAGCCTGTGAATAAACTATTATTATATTGAGATATTGGCTGGACTGAAATGGGCTGGACTTTTTTTTTTTTGGCTGGACTCAATATAATAAACTATTATTATATTGAGATATTGGCTGGATTTTTTTTTTTTTAATAAGATATTTCTCATTCAGAATATATAGTGTTTGAATATTTGTGTTTCAGAACTAGTCAGAAATTTTGTAGTGTTTCTGTTTTGTGTCTTGTCAGAAGGCTTTCAGTGGAGTTTTCCTGTTCAGAAAACAAACAAACAAAACAAAACAAACAAACAAACAAATAAAACTGTTTGTAGGCATCGTGTTTTTTGTTGATTTCAGTGGGACCTTTCTGATAATGAAAATCAACCTGATGTCCTCGACTTCTTGTCAGCCTGCCTTCCTGCAGCTTGAAATCTGTTTAAGAAACGTGGACATCAAAGCTTTCCAGAAAGTCTGGCATCAAAGCTTTCCAGAAAGGCTGGCATCTGAAGTTTCTACATTGTCAGGATACTTTACATTGCAAGCATCCAGTTATATTGTATTATTCACTGTTTGGTAAAATCCATGACACAGCACCAAGTGTAAGAATCTTGTATTCTTGGGTCTGTCTCAGGTTCCCTTGTTCCCATACTTTCTCTCCCTCCTCTCCAATTTGTAGTCTTATGCATCTAGACATTTTGAAATTTCTCCTTTTTTTTTTTTCCCTCTGCAAAAGAAAGCAGCTAAAAAGTAAAGTATTCTGCAAAGGGAAATTCCAGCACCTATCCTATTCAGCAAGTTTTTATACTTCCTTATTTGACTTGCTGTATTAAAAGCAATGTTCTTCAAAACTGAAACTGCTGTAAGATAGCAGCAATGTGTGTGTTTCTATGTGAGGTTTCCTTTACAGGAAAGGAAAACTTCCTGTCTTTTGTAAGCATATTGTTTCTATTCCAGTACTCCTTAGAAAAGACATATCCTTTTGCACTATTCCTGTGATTTTTCTTTTTAATAGGCAAAGGCCAAATAAAAGTAGACATATGGAAAAGATTTCTTATAATAAAATTTACACGTTTTTGTATATCAGAAAATAATCTTTTTTTTTTTTTTTTTTCAAATAAGGCAGCAGTGATACAGATAAATGTCTTAACTAAAGTTACATGACATTAATATAAGGTTAAACAGACACAGATTCTAAAGCCTACCTCTATTTAGGGCACTACAGAAATGTAGCTACATTCTGCCACAAAAGCCACAAAAATAGCTAGATATCACATTCAGCAGAAAGTTAAGTACTATAGCAAAAAAAAAAAAGGAATAATTGTTTACTTTTGKTTTTTTTTCAGTAAAATAAAATCAAAAGAATGATGAAATTCCAGTGAGATCTGGAATTGCACTTCTAGAAGCTTGATTAAAGTATAACAATTCACCTTGAAATAAATAGAATTTGACTTTCTGTTTAAGGCATTGTCTCTGATAATAGTGATTTCTTAACAGATATCCAGGCAAAAAATTAATAGAATTAAAATCTCTGTAAAATATGCTGTTCCTTCTGACAGTTACCTCTTTTTTTTTTTTTTTTTTTTTTTCCTTTCCTTTTGGAAGACAGTAAACAGAAACAAAGCCTGTAGCAATATGAAGAAAGCAAGCACATTAAAGAGGGATTAGCTTCAGGAGGCTATGACAGATGTAAGGTACTTTGCACACATTGCTATGTGATGTTCAACATATGTTGTCAATTAAAAATTGCTTAAGAATATTTAACAAGGCAAATCKAACATACCCCTGTTTTTTAAGGATATATTGAGTTTATGCATCACTACTCCTCATTTTACTTTTCCTTCTTTTGCTGCAAGCCGAGCAGAATCTTATATAACATGAACCTCAGCTAGTTTATGGTTTAAACTAGCATTTTAGTTCTACTTATTGGAAAAAAAAAATCATTCACTTCCTACTTCAGTAAGATGCTGAATGGATAATTTAGCAGATAGAGTACCTGCTAAATAAGTTAAAATTAATTTTCTAGGCTGTGGTATGATTGCATACATCTGAAAAGAAGGCATGGCACTGCAGTTAAGGTATCGTAAATTTGGTACATTCTTTGCTTAGATTCTGATAATGCCAATCTTTGAGAAATCTTCCTAACAAATATCATGGCATATGGCACAAACATCTAGTTTGTAATTTACCTCATACAATATACTTAAGTCTTTCCTTTTTGTCCAAGTCATCCATCTGTCATTTTTTTTTTATTTTTGCTCCTAAACTACTTTTTGTGCTCTACTCAACCCCMAAAAAAAGAGGCTAGTCTGCCTCTACCTAATATACAAATATCTTTCTACACATCTATACCATAGAGGATCTGTTCTCCTAATGCTAGTAAATTTATGAAACCATGAAGCATCATTGCTGTCTCTATTACCAGGAGTGAAGAGCCTTCCAGTCCTGAGAGAGCAGAACTTTGCAATCTCCTATGAAAAATACAGACCGAAGCTGCGTTGTATGAGTAAATTCCTGTGTGAAGAAGGAGAGGCTGTAAGTATGGAAGATGATGTCAGTAGGTCCACAGTGGTTTTGCAGCAGCTGGCCATTCGCACTGACTCCTGAAGATGTTCTTGCAATAAGTGAACCTTTCAGCTAAGATCTGCAATTCCACGGCTGATAATGTTGCTGTCTTGAACCTCTTCTGATGGAATTCTGTTTCCAGGCTGAAAAGATGAGAGTTTTTAGGAAACAAAACTTACAGAAATCTTTGTGCTTCCTAAACACATTTTGCAGGCGGCTGCATACATCATTTGTTGATCAAATGTCAGCCCAACTCCTACTTCCCTGTAAATATGACATAAAAGCACTCAAGAGGTAATCAGATGACTGGGAACTGTACATGCCCTTAAAATGTGTTGTTGATGTAGGAATTCACACCAAATTGTCATGGTGATGGATGTTTAAATACATTTTCAACTATACACTAAGAAAAAATACATGCTTAAATATTACAATATATGTTTATTTAAGAGAACAATGCAGAACTGCTTAGAGAGATTTTGCTCTGTGAAAGACAAAAACAATAAAAAAGCAGGGAGGAGGAATAACTCTGCTTTCCTTTGTATGAAAAAAATGGAAGTACCAGGGCATTACCTTTGCTATTTACCTTGAAAATAAAATAATAAAAAAAAAACCTTTATTTTTCTCCCTGCTCCCTTTTCTCCCTCCCTTTTTCTCTTTTGAAGCATAAAAATAAAAAGCTGATACATATATTGTATTGATCCTAAGAACTGACAGATCATGTCTTAGAACCCATCTTAAAATCCAGCTCGAAAGAATATACATATATATTTGAATATATTGTTTTTCTGGCTTTGCTCAATAAAACATAGTAAAAATAATGTCCTGGAAAATAGTGTGATGTCTTCAGTTCTTTTTGTTTATTTTATTTTGCTTTTATTTAAATATATTGGAAAAATATTTTAGTAATGAGAGTGTCACCTATATGAGTTTTTGTCTGTTTAATCTAACTGCTATGTTGATAACTGCTAGTATTTAATGTTATAACTGCTAGTATTTAACGTTGATATTGCAAACTGAAGCCTTGTTCGTTGGTTGCTTACATGCACCTTTCAATATTGTTTGGTTGAGCATAGCTTAGGTAATGAAAAAAAGATTGAAAACCATTAGGTTTGAAAGTCTCAAGGCACAGTGGCTTATTAAGGGAAAAGATAAGAAGAATTAGAAAATCTTATTAAGCATTTTAAACTTTTCTTCTTCTTGGCCACACAGGCCTTGCCTAAGGCATCATTACTAGCAAAGGTTGACTATTGTGAGATATATCAGCTATGTGCAGAGCTTGGATTGACATTCACACAAAGAAATTGAAAACGCTTGACCCGGCCTAATTGTGAAATGTGAAGTTAGGTCCTCTTCCAAGTAATTTAAACTGATTTTCTGTATTGAAATTCAATATCAATAACAGTTGTTTCCTTCATTTGAAGTAGAAGATCTTAATATTTTTAAAGAGTAGGAAAGGATAACACTATTTGAGCTTTGAATTTGATTATCAGTTGGTAGTTATTTTCTTTCCCACATGGAATTAAATAGTCAGTAGTCAATTCAAAACAAAATAAATAAATCAATAAATATCCTGATTGTATGCAAGCAAGGATGCTACAAGTATCAAGTCTGTTCTACAAAACTTCCATATCATGTTTTCTGTCTTTTCCTTAGGTACCAGTCATCTTACTTTTTAGATGCCTCTTTTGGTTTTAGTCTTCAGTTCAGACCAGACATGAAAATGCAAATATATTTTTATAATGTATTGCTGCAAAAAGCTATGTAAGAAATTGCTGAAGAGACAGGTTACTGTTCCTGTTTGTTGCATGAATATATTGTCTTAATATAGGAGAGAAGTTTATACCATATACTGGTATTAACTTTGTGTCCGACTTCACGAATCTTTTATGATCTTATGATAAGTTTAAGTCAATCAGAATAGATCAGCTAACTTCCTGATTGTCTTTAGCTAAGCAATGCAAAATAATAGTAGCTATGAATATGAACCAATATGCAGATATTCCTAAAAATCATTGCAACTTTGCTAATGCTAAAAGACTTAGCATTTCCTTACTGATAACAAAATACATATCAAAATAGTGTCATTATAATAATTTTAAATGCATGAGAGATGCACGTGCTTGTAGTTTATGGCGGTTTTCTCCCTTCAATGCTCTTCTTATGCCTTGCTTTTCCACTTACCTACTATACACCTGTAGTAAGTACAAGCCCCCTTCCTATGTAGCCTATAGATGACTGTATAGTGTGTAAAGGGAGACAGAGAAGATGTGAAGTATGGTGTTAGTTAGTTACCTCTTACTGGTAGCCATATCAACTTGTTTTGATATAGGTAGTACTCTATATCTATGCTGGTCATYGCATATGGTCATTACATCAGGTTTAATGACATGTAACCTTAATGTATAAATATTATCTCTCTGTACAGTTCATTTCCCCCTAACAAGAATGTGTTGAAACTAGGCCTTTCCCTTCAGCCTGATAATCAAATTGGTAGCTTGTACTAACTGAAAAATCTTTTTTTTTTTTTTTTTTTTTTTTTTTTTTTTTTTTTTTTTTTTTTTATATGTCAAATCTCTTGGCTGCTACTTGTTTTTGATGTTTGTTTGTTTGATGCTATATGTTTTGATGGAAACTTTTTTTTTTTTTTTTTTTTGATTTCCTTTTCTATATGTCAAATCTCTTGGCTGCTACTTGTTTTTGATGTTTGTTTGTTTGATGCTATATGTTTTGATGGAAACTTTATAGAAATGGTCAACTCCCTTCTATTCCATTTGGTCACACTATGATACCAATCTGTTTAAGCAATGCACAGCAGAAAGCCATCCTGAGGGGCACAGATATTGGGGGAATTAATAACTTGGAATTTACAAGAGCTTTATCTTCTGTCTTTATTCTGTGTACAACTGCACATAGTTCTCACAGAAGAGCTGTCATCTGAAAATAAGATGGCAGTGCTGTGCTTTGAACTTTCATTATTTTATTGCAAATTCTAGATCAGAGGCTTTGTTTTCATCTGCCAGTTTAGATATCTAATAGAAAAYGAGAGTTTACAGCAGTGCAGAAGTGGCTGAGCACGTAGTGACAGCTGAGTTCACACTGAAGCATCTCTTTATGCAGAATTTGGTGCTGTCAAAGCTATCTGTCTAAACCTGGATGATGAGAACACATTTTTAACCCCTTGGAGAGTTTTAATCCGAGTCTTCAATTTGATTTTACTTGATTATATCTCACATATCTTATGATGGCTGTGGAAGGGCAAGAAAAATCATAATGTGCAGTGGCCCAGAAGTGCAAAAATAAGACTTGAATAAAAATATACATCTACTTTCTAAGCACACAAGAATAAATTCCAGAATGTAAGTGGAAAATATCTAAAATGAAAAGATGTATAACATGAAAACAGTAAAACCAGGGACATACTTAGCCTTACTTCCCTTCCTTGGTTTCTCTTGGAATGTTTTTTTTCCTCATTCATAGATAGGACAAAGAGGGTCCCTTAAACGATTTCTTCTGCTAGCTTTAGCTTTTGCATAACATTGTTGATTTCTATTTGCTTCATTTTTAATTAGAAAATATACTGCTCATAAATATGATAAATAATTATGTATACAAGAGAGTTATTACATAGTTCCAAGAAAGAGAAAATTCATTCAAAACTGAGAATACAATTTTTCAGCTTCAGTTTCTATTTCAGAAATATTTATTCACTTGTATCTCTACATTATAACGCAGGCTGGCTGAACTTTTATGCTGCTTGAGAAAAACCCTAGAGGAGACATTGCTATCTTCACAAAGACAAGTAAAGTAAGTCTTGTCATTACAGTTGAATGGAAATAATTTTCAATGAAAAATGAAGTTACAGAGAAATCAATTAAATATCCACCAATAGACTTCAACTTGTTTTTTTTTTTTTTAATATTTAGGAGAATTTTTTTTTTTTAGTGTTGTGATCTAGTTTGAAAATACTGTATTTCCTCACAGGTATTTTTGTTCCTAAGATAATCTGAATTAAAACTATGAAAAAGTTTGCATATTTTCCACTTCTCATTTAGGCAAAAAATAATTAAATTTTAATTTATTTACCTATGTGAGATGCTTTGCTTAAAGAAAAAAAAAAAGAGAGAGATTTAAACAAACTGAAAAGAGAAAAAGAGGACTGTGCAAACTTTGTGGTTGAGGATGGTATATAATTCTTCACTTTTACCACCTTGATCCTGCTAAATTGATTATGACTTCATTCATTTAGTCATGGCCCTGGAGTCACCTATTTAACTGATATATAAATGTTTACTACTTCATGTCTGAAGGAGATTATCTGTCACTTCGTATATTCATCATGGGCAGAATACCCTAGGTCTTGTAGTTGAATCTATACTCGTAGATTAAACAGTTTCAGGGAATACTCCTGCCCACTGGAGAGTTATCATTTATATTTCTAAATAGTTGACATGTTCTATAGAATATCTCTGGCTCATGAAAATGATCTTGGCTGTTTTCAAGAATAATTCAGGATTAAGTAAGGAAATATTCCTAGCAGGCAAATTGGATGCAATTACACCATCTTGGAAAGAAAGAGGAGAGATATAGGATTTGGGCCAATTCATATCATATAGCCTCAGTTTTAATGAAGAGGCCCAGATATACTTAGTTTCCTAATAGAGATGTATAAGAGTTTTGAATTGTAGTATATATTCACCAGTCTTTGAAAATTAATTTATTATGATGAGAAAATTTGTCCTTTAGTAATTTTTTGTGCTTCTAATCCCTCTCCCATTTTGTACATATTTATTCCCTTCTTTTATTATGTCTCCTCTCTAGGTCTTTCCTCCCTTTTTCACCCTCTTTTGAAAAATAATGATCTATATATCTCCTGTTGGATGTAAGAGCAATGCCCTCTTCCTCTTTGTTCTGCTGTACCGCACCCACTGTTCTGCTCTCCCTCGTTGTCCTGGTCTGTTATCTCTTCTTAGCTTTTTATCCATCGTGTTTCTCCTCTTTTGCTCACTTCAACTCCCAATGAAGCTGTAGCATGTTCAAGAGTTTTCAGGTCAAAAGTCATGGTAAATTGGGAAATGCTGGCTTGCTGCTGAGTAGCTACAAATTTAAGGGTGAATTGAGAAGGAAGGAAGGAAGGAAGGAAGGAAGGAAGGAAGGAAGGAAGGAAGGAAGGAAGGAAGGAAGGAAGGAAGGAAAAGTC
Organism: Nothoprocta perdicaria; assembly: GCF_003342845.1. Taxonomy (NCBI): domain Eukaryota; kingdom Metazoa; phylum Chordata; class Aves; order Tinamiformes; family Tinamidae; genus Nothoprocta; species Nothoprocta perdicaria. Next base: position 361,098 of record NW_020455651.1, read on the forward strand.
AAGGAGTGATCATATTACTGTGTTACTACAGTGAGACCCCGGCCTGCTGTAACTGTAACTGGAAGTTATTTGTAATCTAATCTATTGTAATAGTAATCTATGTATGTAAATTTAATCTATGCACGCCTCTGGGAGAGAATTTATGTATTACATGTACTTATATATATATAAAGGTAGATTTGTAGACTTCCAAACATTTTCCAGATTGCAGAGAAAAAAATAAATAGAAACTCCTCATTAATGTTGATATAAAACTTTCTGATCCAAAGTGCTCAAGTGCTCATCACATATCCAGTGATTAGAGGGAAAAGGGGACTTGAAATAAATTCACTGGATTAATTTATTATTCTAATAGAAACTTTCTATATGACTCATAAAAAGAAAAAAAAAAGCACGATAAAATTCTTAATCAAGCTATCAGGAAATACATATAAATTAGAATAGCATTATTTGATTATTATTATTATTATTATTATTAAAAACAAATCTGTGGAGAAGAGAGAAAAGGAAAAAGGAAAAGAGGGTAGTGGCAGGTGGCAATTTGACTGAGTTCAATTCAGTTCTATGGACTCAGCTTGAAAACGTAGAGGACTCATTTCCCCTACCCATTTATCAGAGCAACCCTAATAGATTTTAGCTTCCTCCATTATTCCTTTTCGTATTAGATTTTCATTACATTTATATCTGTACTATTTGGATGTCAAACTGACATTCTGTGTTGGCTGCCACCATGTTTTGTTATATTTCTTGTTTCTTTTGGAAATCATTTTCTCAATAGTTGACCCTGAAGCTTAATTTCAAAACTCATTAGTCTTCCCCTTAATATTTACATTATATCATGTTATATCATATACATATGAAGTAACATGTTTTTTAAAAAAAAGTAAATACTAATGTAAAATCCTCCAAAAGTGGCAAATCCTGTGGATAATATACTCCAGAGAGAAATTTGCAGCTCCTTTAAAATGAAGTAATATTTACTCCTTTGTTACTGTATTGATTTACATCATCTGTGCATTTGACCTTATCTGTCCAAAAATAACTGCAGGACTCTCCTACAGTTTAGATTTTTTTTTATACAAAAAGAATTATTTTCTTAAATATTGTTTCAATTTTTTTTTTTAGTCTTAATATAAAAATGTTGTAAAACATTTTACTTTTTTCTTATCAAGTTGGGAGCTTAGACTTCCAGCAAACATTCCAGTAAGTCACTAGGAAGCTTGTGAATATGAAATGTCCTCTATTACAAAAACTTTCATTGATTTTAAGGGAAGCAAGTTATCTCCAGGATGCCGATCTTGGAAGTGTCAATAATTCTGATCCAGGCTTTGCAAGGAGATCAGTTAAGCACTATGGCCTAGTTTCTATCTAATGATTTGCAAAGAATGGGAATAGCCACCTATATTTTTTCTACAGTGTATGAAATGCAAGCAAAAACGGGGAGTAATTTTGCTTTGTTATGTGAAATGAAAGATCTCTAGAACCAGCATGCAGGTATATAGTGCAAACTTAAAAGATTAAAATGGCAGAGCCAATTGGTATATGGTCAATATGATCTGTATCTAGACTGGTGGAATGAAACGAGTATGTAGTAGAAAGCATGATTTTCCTCATAACAATAGAACAAAACAAAACAAAACAAAACAAAATAAAATAAAATAAATATTCCAAAACATGTCTCTTGTTTCTTTACATGGGATTGTCTTTCTAGCCCAGAAATGTTAGCCTTTCAAAATTTTAGCCTGTCTTGACATTTCTTATAATAGTTATATGTCAGCTCAGAGTTCCTAGCTTTTTCTTGAAGCTGCTTCAGCTATTTCCTTTTCACAATGAGAACAATTATGCTCTAAAAATGTGTATTCCTGTTCTATATCTGTTACCAAAGAAATTCCATCCACATGCAACTCCTAAATATAAAGTTATGTGAAATTAATCCCACCTTGAATGCTATCCAAATACAAATTTTATTGTCTGCATAACCAGGCTATGCTTTAGTCTTACAGATTCGTTTTGCCTATCATCACAGAATCACAGAATAGTTGAGGTTGGAAGGCACCTAAAGAGATCATGTAGTCCAACCCCCCTGCTCCAGCAGGGATACCCAGAGCATGGGGCACAGGGCAGCATCCAGGTGGGTTTGGAAGACCGCCAGAGAAGGAGACTCCACAACCTCCCTGGGCAGCCCCTTCCAGGACTCTGCCACATTCACAGTGAAGAAGTTCTTCCTCATATAGAGATGCAACTTCATGTGTTTCAACATATACCCATCACCCCTTGTCCTTTCACTGGCCACTACTAAGAAAAACTTGTCCCCTTCCTCCCTATATTCCTCCTTCATGTACTTATACATATTAATCAGATTCCCCCTCAACCCCCCCTCTCCAGAGAAAACAAGCCCAACTCACTCAGTCTCTCCTCATACGATAGAYGTTCCAGTCCCTTAATCATCTTTGTTGTCCTTTGTTGCCCATGCCTATGATGTCTGGGGAACATTCACATGGCTAAAGTCTAGACATACATATTCTTACTTTTATTTTTTTTTATTATTTAAACTTCTTTTTTTTTCCGTTTGTCCTGAGAAGTACATTTTGACTTACATAGGTTCATCAAGAATGCTGCTGCAAATGCAGTTTTCTGATTATAGCCCTCTTCTACATTCCTCCATTGGTATCTTCTTCTATATTGAATCAAATATGAACTGTGTGTTTTCCGTTTCAAGGCCCTTCACAGACTTGCTTTTGTCCTTCATTCAATATTGAGAGGCTGTCTCCTGATTCATATTATGAATTCAGTCCTCCATTTAACAAATTTAACAAGTGCATAAGTGCATCTTTATGATTGCTCCCTTGCCACCCCTCTTTATTGTTGGTATTTCACAGAAGTGTGCACAAAGCATTCACTCATTGTTCTAAATCTCTCCTTTGCTATGATGCTTAGAAAAAAAGTAACAACAATTAAGCAGATGGTGTTTGGAGATCACTGCTGATCATGATGAGTAATATTGTCTCACTGTTTCCTTGTAGCCTGACAGGTTTCTGTCTGTGTCTGCTGCTCTGTCTTCTATCATGCTTTGGGATAGAGTCATCTCATCTGACTTAATCTGTCTAAAAATGAGGTACCTAAGTCTAAGCAGTCATTGAGGTTCCCTGCGTTGTCAGAGGCAAATGTCAAAGACAAGAAAGGCGGAATTGTGCTCCAGGGAAACTAACTCGTTGTTTAGAGCAAAGATTAATTTTACTCTTAAATTATAAATTGTCTGAAATACCAAAGTTTTTGTTTGTTTCTTTTATTTTTGATTGCTTTRTGCAATGTTTAACATGATGGGATCTAGATGCCTGACTGGATATAGACTAGTTATTAGCATAATATACTTACTAAAAAAAGGGATTTTTACTAAGGTAAAACAAAACCCAAAGAAAATAAAAAATGAAAATTGTAGGAACAATCTGTCTTTCTCAGAAAGACTTGTAGATCCCTCTCTGCTACCGCTCCTTTAGTATTTTCTCTATCATAATATATAAAACTACAGACCATTACCACTGAAATGAAAACCTCCCCCATGCACACACACACACACACACGCAAATATAATGTAAAAGATATGTTACATTAAAGATACGTATATGTTACATTTAATGCAAAAGATAATGTTTACATTATCAATTAATTGGTCATAAGGTTTCATTGGAAAAGAGATGTCTTTATGTAGAAAGAACAGGAAAAAAATGAAGTATTGCACTTTATTTTAAACCATAATGACTGATTCCAGCTATTCTTGTGCTGAATATTTCACCTGTGCAAGCAGTGAGAGAGAAACAACATTGAATGTAGCTGATTCCAGATGATATAGCATATGTAATTTATTAAATCAAATATACTATTAAATATTAATAAAATTTTTAAACTAAATCTGATCTCTTTCTTTGTTCTTGGAAGTTTTAAGCAGAATCTAAGTATTAAAAAAAAAAAAAAAAAACTGCTAACACCGTCTGTCAAAGAACAGCAACAGTATATGTATTGGCATTAACAGCTGTCTTAATTTTTTTATGAAATGATTTCTGTCATTAAAACATAAAAAAAAATTGATTTTCAAAATGTTTAAAATTATGTAGTTTCAAAAGTGTCTTAAAAAGAAATGCAATTAACATTCAGATAATAGCAAGCACCTATTTTATATAATATTCCTTTGCATTCTTAATGACATGCAAATATGCAACGCAATCCAAGAAAAAGAAATATTTAAGATGAAATTAAAAAAAAATAAAGAAATAGGACTTACTGTGTATCCACTGTTTATGGAAAACTCTCTCTCTTTTTTTTTTTTTTTTTTTCCCCCCAGGGTATTTGGTAAGCAGACATCATTTGTTACCAGCCTTATGTTGGTAGACAGACAGACTTCCCTCATCTTTCAGTGAGCACTGTCCTGCAGGATACTTCTAAGTATCCTAGACCACCAATGACTTAAAAAGTGAATCCTAATGGACAAATATAAAGTCACCAAACAGGTGAAGGAATCAGTTAGTACTCTGCTCCTTTGTTTAGCCAGCATTTGAACATTTAATCAATATGCCACATAAAGGTTTCATATGCTGATCATTTACTCGCAACTTCAAATCTGTGATGGATGCTCTTTCAAATTTATAATTTTGTAGTCAAATTTTCTAGGCATATGTCTCAGCCTCTCAGCAAGAATGCTAAGCATATCTTTCTTGACAAAATCTGAGGATCACATACTCTTACATTTCTCTCTAGCAAGTTCTTGCTCTAAAGAAACAGTGTTATTATGTATTATATTCCCACTCTTATTTTGTAAATTACAGCAACATTTTCTTGTTTATAACAAAAATATATTGCCTTTGATTTGTATAAAGCTAAATATGTGTTGACTATATCACAACTGTTTGCAAGGACAAACACCGAGCCAGAGTTACATTAAATATGCACACATAAAGAAAAACACTACTGGTCTACAACAATTAATCTAGGCAACTAGATTTAAAGTTACAATAGTCATGATATTCTATTACATTTTTTCCCTCTTCTTAATTCTTTAACTTCCTTTAAATAGAGAGATATAGGATTGTCTAAGAGACTTCACAGCTTCAAGAGTCTAAACCTGCCATAGCGATGGACATTGATGCGGAGTCTGTGCCTTGTGCGACAGTAAATGGAAACACCAAGGAACGAGAAGGCTGAAAGTTGATGACTTACAGGAGGAAGGCTCCTACTCCTCCAGAACACTTGTACCTAATGAACAGATTCACTGCTCTCAAAATAGTGAAACATCTACATTGATGGACTCTGTATCACATGGGGCACTCAGAGGAAATGTTGCTACAGGGAACAGAAACATCTATGTGCCAACCTGACTTGCTGTCTAGAAAGGTTTGATGCTTACTGGGAACTGGAATGCGGGATGTTGTGGAGAGACAGTGAAGGCTCATTCATCCCTTTGACTGTTACCACCTGATGCTCTTCTACACAGGCACCCAGGACAACCTGGAATGTATCAGATGTGACTACAGAATTCTAAAGGTTGTGATCAAGAGTATGCAAGCCAGGAATTTTTCTCCGCAACCCTGCCAGTGACGGGGAAGACTATGAGGAGGAATTGACGGATGATGTGAGCCCACAATTGGCTGCACAGATGTTKTTAGTAATAATCTGAGATTTGTGTACAGTTGTAGGCATATGATCTCATTGTTATGGAATAGCTCAGATACCTGTAGTGGACAGATATAGGCTGTTTAGAAAGGTGAGGAGAGGGAGTCATTCTCTACGTGAGAAAGAAGCTGGAGGTATGGAGCTCTGTACCTGTTCATGGAGACAGTCATTCACAGAGAGTTGGAATTAACCTTGTTTGTGCAGGGTCTTATGCTCATAAGAGGCTTTAACAATCCTGATTATCTACTGGATGGACAATATAACAAGGCAGAAGCAGTATAGGAGAATTCTGGAGCACATCAATGACAGCTTCTTGATACAGGTTATAGAGAAGCAAACAAGAAGAGAGGCTCTATTGGACTTGATATTTACAGACAAGGAAGATGAAGGCTGGGGGCAGACTAGGAGATGGTAGCATCCAGGATTCTTCTAGAAGGGAGCAGGACAAAGAAAAGGATCACAACCCTGGAATTCACTATATCAGACTTTAGCCTCTTCAAGTACCTGCTTGAAAGTATCCCATAGAATAAGGTCCTAGAAAGAAGAGGAATCCAAGAAAGTTGGTAATATTCAAGGATCACTTCTTCTAAGCTAGAGAATGGTCGATCCCAATGAGTAAAAGATCAAGAAAGGTGGCAAGATATTTGTGTAAATTAACAAGGTGCTCATGGCAAAATTCAATCAGGAGAAGAAAGTGTACAGAAGGTGTCAAAAGGGATGCCTAACCAGGGAGGAATACAGGGATGTTTTYGAGGCAGGGATGAGACTAGGAAGACCATGGCCCAATCTGGAGAGGGATATCAAGGAGAGTTTTTATAAACATATAGAACAATAACACAGAATATGGTTCTATAAACATATAACAAAAAGACGACTGGAGAGAAAGAATGTCTATAACTGAATGAAGAATAACTACTGTGAAGCTGACTAAGCACTGAAACAGGTTGCTCAGAGAGGTTGCTCTCCAAGCTCCATCCTTGGAGATATTCAAAATACATCAAACAGGTTTCTATGCAATGTATTCTACATGAGACTGCTTGAAAAGGGATGTTGGATAAGGTCCTTGCCAACCACAATTATTCTGTGATTTTGTGATTCTTCCTCCCTTCTGCATACCATGGGTTTTTATTTTTAATACATATTTGAATTTGATTCCCACATGAATCAAATTTGGTTGTGTTTTTTAATGTTTAATGACATATAAATTAGATGTTTCTCTGGGACCTTCTGAAGAAGTTATGTACTTCAGGGTTACCTGTAAATGCTGAAGGCTATTTTTTTTAATAGGAAAACAGTTTCTATTCCATAATATGTACAGTAAGAGAAAACTGCAGTTCATGGAACATACCCTGCCACGGTGAGAACTATTGCTTTCTGATTTGCAGTGTAGTGAAAATCAGAAAACCACTCACAAAAACAAAGGTCTAGCTTAGCACAGCTTTTTGTTTAGCTATATTATGATTTTTTGCTTTCCATGCTACAACCTAATGATTTTCATAAGCTGGGAGGTTTTAGGTGTCACATTAGAGAGGGATTCTGAAGGAAGAAAATCTCAGAAGTCCTAAATTGAGCTAATGAGGGTAATGAGAAGCAAGATGAACCAAAGGACACTTGAGAGAAAAATGCAATGAAGGTTGTGAAACTTCTCATCCTTGGCAAAGAAGCTAGACGGCAAGAGCTAGAAATCTTGTACAAGTGAAATTGTGAACATTGTTGGAGTTTATAATAAGCTTCTTGAATTATACAGCAGTGAATAGGAAATATTCAATAAAGAGACCCAAATATACAAGAGCAGAATGAACCAGTGAAATTTTATAGAAATCTTTGTTACCCATACGCATAATTAAATACTGATATATTTCAAATAGATATATAGTGTAGAGTTTATTTATTTGATTATCTAACTCTAATTTTGTTATCATATTTGAGTTATTGAAATGACTATATATACTCTTTTTACAATACATTAGTATACATTCAAGTTACTAAAGTAAAAACCTATTTGAACGAAGGTATTAATAAAATCCCTTAATATTATTAATTAAACAATTACTGGACATATAGTTGTCAGAAATATTTCTGCAACACTGATATTTTTWTAATTTTAACTTTTATCTGTCATCTAGCAATGGCAATGAATCTGAGATAAAATATATATTTTTTCCATCACAGAACAACAAAAGTTAATGTAAGAAGAGAACAGTATGACCAAAATAAAATGGTAGTGTCTCTAATTCTGTTAATTTTCCAGAACTTTCTTTCTTCAAGTTTCTATCTACCTTTTCCAATGCATTCAATGAATTTAAAATGGAGGGGAAAAAAAAAAAAAAAAGAAAGAAAAAAAGAGAGCATATCCTACTAGCTTTGATCTGTTTAAAAGAAAGATATCTTAATGGTACTAGAGATATTAACAACACACTAGTTTCCTTAGTGGAAATTTAAAACATTAAAGTATCTGTATCAGCTGGACATCTGTCTGGTATCCTTACTTAATCTATATAAAATATGCACTGGAAGATCTAATCAGTTACTTTATGACATTAACCTATCTAGTTTTGTTTATGAATTATGATAGCATCATTTTAGATTGACAATATTCTTTCTCTTTTCCCATAAATGCAGCCATCTGGAAAGATATCCATAAGGCTATGATTTTTAATTCTTCTAGTGAAGTATTTGTTCAACGGAAAAATAGCTATTATTGTCACAGAATATTTATAAATATGGGCTAAATACATATACTACATGGTTTTGAGTTAAAAAAAAAAAAGTTACAGCATGATACTAGTTCCTCAAATATTCTAGAAAAATAATTATAAGTAATTATGGCATTTTTTTTTAAGGGTTTTTTTTTTTCTGTATATTTCCAGAATTATAATGCTTATCTACATAGGAGACCTGAGGACACAAGAATTTGAACTCGACTATTCTACTCAAAGAAAAGGCCACCATGCCAAGGAATTCTTTTTTTTTTAAGTGATATAGAAGAACTATAGCACTTATAGCACTACTAAGAATCTCCAAACCAAAATTCTTTGTAATCCTTACTGTTAATCAATAACTGACCTTTTTATAGTCACTTAATATTCCTCTTTCCTTTTATATGAGACATAATAGATCAAYCACCTTTGTGCTGCCATCAGGAAGACTGAATGACTGTATATTCTGTTTCAAGGGGTTTTATGTCCCCAAAGAAAATTTGCCTGTAGAAAAAGAATGTGATTTCACTGTATGTAATAACCTCCAACAGGAAACTGTTGCCTTGCAGTTCAGAAGTGCAATGTAGTTGGAATAGATGTGCACTAGGAGCAAAAGTAGTGAATGAAAAATGGAAGGGTATAATTCTCCAATGAAAAAACAGACGAAATTTCCATCTTGAATACAACATTATGGAGGAGATTGCCTGGTTGTTCAGTGAGAAATATTCAGTGAGAAACCAAAAGCTACCATTTTTAGAGAATGTATGTACATTTCCTTGAGAGTATGTTGATTCTGTAATTTTAATACTTGTTTTCATGACTTAAAATGTCAGTATATGTCAGTACAAGTAGAATCCTTCACTTGTATTCAATCCATTCCTATACAGCCCTTTAATAAACTCCCTTTCATTTTAAATAAAGGGTTCTCTGAATGTGGATTTTTTTAATACTGTCTAGCTATTAATGAAAGTTAATGAAATGAAAAAATGAAAAAAAAATGCCAAATGAAAGTTTTGAGAGCATTTCTGTGTTTAATAAAAACAAACCAAGTCCTTAAGACTGATAGTTGGCTCTGTAAAAGGAAGCTTCTGTTATTTGAATACACAGAACTTGCTCTTTGAATTCTGTAGCAGTACATTTTCTGTTTCCTTTGAACTAAGAACTTTTCTCTCCCCTTGCAGTTCCCATATATATCTCAGACACCAGCTTGTCAGCTGATGACTTTGAAGCTCCAGTAACTATGGACATTAAACCGCACTGGCAGAAAAATAGCTGTGATGTCAAAAAAGGAACTGCAAGGTTATAGACTCTCAGCAAAGTTTAGGACAAAGCCTTCCAATGACAAAGGAATTAAAAGAACATGACAAGGCAAAAACAAAAGTCTTCAGTAAGCATTGTTCTGGCTTTGATTTACCTCTGTGATGTAGAAGAAGTATGTCACCTGTACAAAACAGTTTGAAAGCAGGTGGATAAGAGCTGGACTGGATTTTAAAGGATTCATGCCAAAACCACATACATTTAACCTGGTTTTAGTAATGCTCACTTCCTTTCCCCAGAAAAGTTAATGTATTGCCCTTTTCAGTTTGAAAGCTGCTTGCTATGTTAAAACAGTGTTCGTTAAAGCTAAAATTTAGGAAAATCTAAAATAAAGCAATGCATTTAGAAGAGAGAATGCCTTGGACTATAAACTTGTTTCAGTTAATATCCTGAATGAACTTGATGTTACTGAATTGATGTTATTAATGAAATAGTGACTAGGAACAAGATAATAATGCAGCTATTTCATCTTCTCTTTGGCTGATTCACTTGAGCTAACACTGCACCATACGTGTATGAAATCATTCTCCACACACACAGGCAGAACTAAAAAACATGGAAGAGCTGTCTAAAAGCTGTTCAAGGCATAGTGTCATGTAGGGTAATTCCAATTACTGGCTATCTTTTTCTGAAAGTTATGCTTAATGTCATCATTTAACCCTAAACTTGTAGTCAGACTCAGATGGCAACTTCCTAACCTTTTCTCTTTTTCTTGTCTCCCCCTCTGCCCATCTCTACAGTCATACCTAACGCGCCAATTACTGCGTTAATTTAAATAACTTGCCATCTTTTGATGAAATCTCACTAGGATACTAAGAAAATTAAAGCTGTCAAAATTATACACAATTAAAATTTGTAAAATTAATGGGCTGCAAAATAGTAAAGGGTTTGCAGTAGGCAGTCCAGATGATCGGGTCAACAGGAGATACTATTAAAACGATCATGATAAATGATGACAGGTAGACATTTGCATGCTGAATACTATTTATTTAGAGAATATGTGCTATAATAAAAGAGCTTAGTATTTGAGATAATGATACTCTCATCTTCTGACATTTTGTTGCCATTATTGTTGGGATGGACAAATTCATGGCTTGTGTGTAATGCCATGAACTGCTATTTAAATCATGCAGATAATATATATGCCATTTTTTTTTTATGGATGTATGTATTGGAAATCATGTTCTTAAAAAAGCAAACAACAAAACAAAATCAATTCCATTCTGAGGATACCATTTTATCATTAAAAATGCAGGTAACAAGTTTGAAAAAAAAATGAAATTTTAAGAACAAAAACATAACAGACTTGGATTGTTTGAACTTGAAACTTTTCTTTGAATTTAGAATATACTCTAATATATTACTTGAGTCATCTCTTAAACTCACCTAATATTTGCAATTAAAAATGACATTACTACTTAAGTTCTACAGTACCTTTCATTTGCCCTTTTGTGTGRTTTGTATTATAAGCACATTATGTTTATTTTTTCAAAAATGACTACTCTATGTAGCATATGATGTTATATAAGTTGCTTTCCTAAGGCAAAATGTTTATATGTTTGTGTAGCATTAATATTAACATTAGTATTTTCTCTTTCTATTTCTTTTCTTTATTGTTTCCCAATTTCATTCAAATTAGGAAGTGAAGTACAGGTCTCAAGTATATTAATTTCATATAATTTCTTAATAAAATTGTGGATTTTGACCATCTATCAAACCTAAATATAAATTACTAGCTTTTCTAATGCATCATAAAGTCGAGATGAATTCTATCATACCTTTGAAATTGTTTGAAAGAAAATAACTTTAGGAAAGTGCTAGAAGCTCCCTTTTTTTGTCAGATGTTCTGCTGTGTTATAAGAAAAAAAAATGTATAGTTATCTCTGAGATCTGTAAGAGCATCTCTAAGCCCTGAAAGAGAAAGATGTGTACTAAGTATTATAAACATACAAGGAAAAATAGTCAAGTATAGGTAAAATAAGCCATATTCACATAAATAGATGATTTCTGTGGCTACCTGCTATTGTGACATTTAAAATGCAAATGTTTATCTTAGGCTCAGTTCTACCTTCTTTTCAAATTTACAGCAGACATTTGAAGAACTATGCAAATATCCTGTGAAAAATTTTAGATCAATTTACTCAGACTTTATTCATGCTCTATTTTTGTATTTACTTTTTCCAAGTCCTTGAGAATATAAGTTTACCGTCTGTAGTGCCTGTAGAAAAAGACAATTTTAAGTGAATATTAGAGAAGGAAAGTTTTGAGGTAATAAATGAGAAAGGATATGTGAATATTAAACCATCTTCTAAGAGTCATGATCAACTAGATTTTCAGACATATTTTAGAAATGAGCTAAACCAGCTCAAAACTTTTATATTGACTTCTTGCTTAAATCAATGAAACAATACTGAACAAAAAGATAAATTAAACAATACTGAATAAAAAACTAATTGCTGGGGAAAGGGGGTAGGGACAATGCATCTTWTTTATTGTTGAACTACCCTACACCGGTGTTTCTCAATAGTTCAAGGGCCTGCATCAATGCCAAATCAAGACTCTCTCATTTTTCTCACTTCCTTTCCTGTACCTCTGTTTCCTTACCTCAGAAAAATGAGAAAAGACAGTGTTGTGCTTTATTAGGCATAGCTGGACAAAGATCAAATTGCTAAAAGCAGGCAAAACAAAATATTTTAGGCAGCTTATAGGTGTCCTTCAAATAGGAATGGAAGCTGGTGACAGAGCTAGTGACATATTTTCTTTATTTATTTATTCATATTTATTTGTTCATTTATTACTTAGGTTTATACACCGAAGGTAACCTTCAAAAACCATACTGCATGATAGGCTGAGAGCTGATCATACTGTATCTATATCACCATATTTTTTTGGCCAGATGTTTATGACTGGCCTTTTGAAGCTATGAAAACTCAAGGGTCTGGGCTTCCTGACTTTTCAGGATATATCAGAAGGCTCACAGCACTGTTTTGTTGTCTGCAATGCTAAGGGAAGTTGTAAAACAGATCCATAGTCTTTGGAATTTATCTTATCTTATCTTACTTTATCTTATTTTACAAATTCTGAAATGCTATGTTGAGCCTTCTCCAAACTGTAACTCTTAAATAATCCCATTTAATCCCTTAAAGATACAAACATAGAATCCTAGAATCATAAAATGTTTAAGGTTGGAAGGGACCTCTAGAGATCATCTAGTCCATCCCTCCTGCACACCCAGGGTCACCTAGAGCATATGGCACAGGGTTGGGTCCAAGAGGTCTTCTTCCAAAGAAGGAGAGTCCACAGCCTCTCTGGGCAGCCTGTCCCAGTGCTCTGTCACCCTCACTGTCAAGAAGTGTTTCCTTAAGTTCCTGTGGAACTTTTGGTGCCTCAGTTTGTGGCCGTTTCCTCTACTCCTATCGCTGGCCACCACTGAAAAGAGGCCGGCCCCCTCCTCCTAACTTCCTCCTTTGAGGTATTTATAGACACTGATCAGGTCCCACCTCAGCCTTCTCTTCTCCAGGCTGAACAGGCCCAGCTCTCTCAGCCTTTGTTCACAGGGCAGATGTTCCAGGCCCCTGATCATCCTCGTAGCCCTGTGCTGGACTCTCTCCAGAAGTTCCACATCCCTCTTGTACTGGGAAGCCCAGAACTGGACACAGTACTCGAGGTGTGGCCTTAGCAGGGCTGTGTATAGGGGGACGATCACCTCCCTCGACCTGCTGGAGACACTCTTCTTAATGCACCCCAGGATCCCGTTGGCCTTCTTGGCCACCAGGGCACACTGCTGCCTCATGGTCAACTTGTCATCCACCATGACACCCAGGTCCCTCTCTGCGGGGCTGCCCTCCAGCAGGTCCACCCCTAATCTGTACTGGTGTCTGGGGTTATTCCTCCCCAAGTTCAGGACCGTCTACTTGTCCTTGTTGAACTTCATGAGATTTCTCACCGCCCAGTTGTCCAGTCTGTTCAGGTCCCTCTGGATGGCAGCACATCCCTCAGGGCTATCAGCTGCTCCTCCCAGTTTGGTATTATCAGCAAACTTGCTGAGGGAGCACTCCATTCCTTCATCCAGGTCGTTAAACATAGTATGTTTAAGAGAAAACTTTTTAAATTGTTTGATATTAGTAGATTGACTTCTCTAAACATATAATTAAAATTATCTTTGTTTTTTTTTTTGTATAGTGAGGCCCCAATCCCAAATATGCACTCATTCAAATTCAAGCATATGAACAATCAAATGGAACTCCTTTGATGTGCAGAAAAGAAGACATAGGTGTTCCTGTTTTCAATATTAAAACTGAATTTCTTACTTCAGGACAAAACTATATTCACTGTCCTCTGTTTTCATTAAAGAAAGCTAAGAGACTGTCAAACATGTCTTGTAAATCTTTTTTTTTTTCTCAGTTCATTTTTATATCTGAGAAAATTTTACAAATTTACAAGTTTCGTATCATTATGAAGTCCTTGGATTTGTTTTACAACCTTTTTTCCCTGCCATATGAAGGTTTTGATCTTTGCATTTGTGAACACCTTTTTTGCCAGAAGCATCTTGTAAACTGACCTACTAAAGATAAACCAGATGATTGTTTCTTCCATAGTCCCTAAATGGAATCAGGGAAATAAACTTGTGAGATCATGTTCTCATATACACACCCAGTGGGATATGAGAAGATTCAACAATTCACATATCATGCAAGCACAAATTATCCTCTATAGGATTGTAATTTCATTTTTGTTAGCACCACCTGCAATAGTAAATTCTCCAAATCAAATGAGGTGGGAGATGCTATGATGCCATACATCATCCCATTCTCAAATATGGTTACTTCTAGCTCCGATATTTTGGTCTATATTTGTAGAATAAAAGTGCTGCACCTCTGCTCCCGTCTCCAAAATGTAAAGCACTTCCATATTTGCATGCCACAATGTAAAATTGTTTTCCCAATAGCAATATGTATAAAAATTAATACTTGCTGATATTGAGTTGCTTTGCATCTTTTCTTCTGAATTCTGTATGCAAAACTCGTTAACATCCTTATATACACCATTAGAAAAAAGCTAGAGAAAATATTATTTATTATTATATATCATTGCAGAATATGCRTGTAAAACAGGAACCTTAATGTGGTTCCCATATACAGTTCCTTATGCTACGTGTCTCCCTAAAAATCTTTCTGTGGTTCTTTCTGTGGTTATTTGGAAAGAATATTTCATTTCATAGTCTACTCTGAATTCCCCTTTTCCATCTTATATCATGACCTGTAGTTAGATCTAACTAGATGGTGACTATCATGCGTAACAAAGACTTTTTTTTTCTGTTTTAAGCTGTTTTAATAATATAATTCTGTATTTCTAGATTTCTAGTGAATTTTTACCTGTAAAAATGACTTTGCTCAAATCTGAATATGCTTTACAAAACAGCATATTAAAATAGRAAAAAAAAAAWCATGGATAAATTTGGTCTGTTAGAGCTCTTGAATCATAAAGACAACAAATGCTTTTGTTTCTACTTACATAACTAATCTTCATTTTTCACAGCATTAAATTAAAAACATTAACTTCAGATAGGATAAATTAACTTGTGCCTATGATTCATTGATATTTTATGACTGTAGACTCTTGCATAGTAGTCCCTTCGAGGCTACACATAAAAGCAACAAATCTACCCAAAAATCAGGAGTTATTTTCTAAGCAGTAGACAGCAACTGTTCAGAGATACTGTAGACAAGTATCAGGAAATGCTTTAAAGTATATTCTACCTTTCTATGATACATTTTCGGTTTAATTTAATATATTTTCACTATACATGCACACACACACATATATAATATTGATATTATCACTTAAAATTTTTACTACCAGTGGAGAACAATCGCCTAATCAGGAACAGTAAAATGACAAAATATCAGGCATGATTAGGAGGCTTACCAGCTCCCAGTGTTTTACAAGTTCATCATAGTGCCTGGGAAATCTTCAAAGTCAAGATACTGTTTTCAAGGCTGCCTGTGGCAAATATAAGGGTCCTGGTTAGATCAAACTTCCCAAAGAATTTAAAGTCTTTCTGCCTGGAAGTCATGGCAGAGTTATCTCTTCCAAAGTGAAGAACTTTAGAACTACTGCACTTCTCTCCCTAGAATAATTGACACCAGGGGAAGTCCCAGAATAGAAGATTTATCCTAAAATGCTAAGTCTTATCCTGATGCCTCACTGCTAGGACTTTCATCTTCACATTACTTCACATACTCAGAATTCCTTATTTATTTATTTATTTATTTATTTATTTATTTATTTATTTATTTATTTTCACAGCTTTGAAACTCTTTTGTCCAAAGGGAAGAGACCAGAAGTCCCGACTATCTTGGTCTTGGGACCAATCTTGAGAGATTTTTAATTGTCTTTACTCCAGATCTGCCAATCAGGACAATCCACTTGAACACTTGAAAATTATTTATATTTTTGAGAAACAGTTATTTCTTCCCCTCACTGAGAAGTTCTTCGGTTATGTATCAACTACAATTATAAATGAAATAGCTACAAGTTAGAAAGAAAAAAAATACTTTTGCAAGTATCCAAAAAAAAAAAAGTTTTAATATTATTAAAAAATATTAAGTAGCTTTGATTTGAAAAATACAGGAATAGCGAATATACAATATCTTAATCAGCTGAAAATTTTAATTGAAAGTACTGAAATTGATTTTACTTGCATAAAAATGAAGCTGTGAGAGTTGAGATGATTTACAGGTAGACTTAAATTTTATTTTACTAATATCTGAAATTAAAATGAATAAGATACTGCAAAACACTTTTATTAAAGTTGCACTTTAGTGGATTTTTTTAAATAACCCTGTTACCGCTCTTAATTTTGTAAAATGTGAAAATTAAAGATTGCCAGAAGATACAATACCTTAAATTTTCTGGATTTATAATGTTTAATGAGGGAGGTGTGAAATTGTTTCAGGTACTAGCAAAGTATTTGAATGGAAATACAACCTGAATGGATCAGGTTGGATCATCTAGTATTCTAAAAATGGTGGCAAATTTTGCTGATAAATCCTAACTAGAAATTAAAATAAAATTCCTCAATAATTTATTATTGAAAGCTTCAGAACACTCAATACTGAAATATCTGAAGTTTAAATAATAACCTTGGAAGCAATTATAACACCATTCCAACTGGCCTATTTTTAGATGATGAATAGCCCTTTTCCTCTTCCCCTCTCCTTGCCCCCCAAATCTCTAAGGATGCTGTGCTACAGAAGTGAATGAAATAATCTTGTTAAACTAAAGTTTGACAGTTACTTTTTACCAGCACTTGTGGATGACAACTTCAAATTTCTAGATTTTTAACCATAAAAAGACAGAGTATGCCAAAAGGAACATTTTTACCAGATAATGCAGTCTAAATCTAATTTCAGATTGTAGTAACTAATCAAACAAGTGTTCTAGAGACAAGGTATTTCTTATTAACGTCTTGGGTGGTGGTGCCGTATAGTGAGTGTGTTTGTTTTAAAAAAAAAGTTTCTTACTATTTAAATTTCTTGTTATTAAAAAGAACTGTATAGAATTAAAGATAATATATTTTTATACCATATAAAGAAATGTACTAGAGTCAACATTTCTCTACTCCAAGAAAATTCCAGGTAGTCATATTTTAAAATGATGTGTGAAAGCAGAAAGGTTTGGAACAGTTCCTGAATCACTTTTTGTGTAAGGAAATGTATAGAAAATTGTATAAAAGTATATATTCCATTTACTGGAAATGTATAGAAAGCACTTTTTCCTTTTCTGTGAATCTGCCTTTATAGCTATAGTGACATATTTGTCTGCTTTCCGGTGAGCTTCATTTTTCTGTTTTCAGAGCCCTGCATGATCACTAGTTAAGCACTGGAATCAAAGCAGACATTATTGACAATAGTAAAAGTAGTACAAGAGGAACAGGAAGAAACTGAATATTCACTCTTTTTCTATCAAGACTGAATTAGAAACCCCCTTCTTCTTTCTTTTAATCTGTTCACTTCAGTAATCCAATACGAACACAATATTTTTGCTGGGGACATGCTTCTGATATACATAATGGCATTATGAGAACTGATGTCACTTTTTAAACATCATATTTTAAGTAAACCTTTTATTTTCTTTATAACCTTCATTGTAAAAGTTTTCATTGATCTTGCAGTGTCAATACTTTTCATTTTTTTTGTTATTTTTTATGTTGCAATTCATTACAACCCAGGCTTATACAAATAGGTTGTTTTATTCCCTCCAATGCAATATGTTCACCATCTTGCCTCAACAAAAATAATTTAATCCAGAAATATGCTGCCTGTTCACCAAATGCTATTTGAAGGTCCTCATAATATCTTTGATTAACCTAAGTAAGTATAGTTGTTATAACTAATTAAACCACTTCACTCTTTACCTCTTCCAAAGGAAGTGATGTAAACCTCCTCCATGTAAATTTTGCTGCACATATATTTTTTTAAAAAATAATTTCTATGCACTGAACTTGGTCTCTTATACAAGATATGGGAGGAGTATAACCTGCTAGAAAAAAAATATATTTTTCTATTTTTCACCAGGGCCAATATAAGAATGCAGAGATAATCATAAGAACATCAAAGMAATCTGATAATTGTGTACAATAGAATAGAAATATTAAAGTAATATGTATAAAGGAAAAATAAATAAATAAATCCATCTCGATAGAGATACATGATAATCAGTTCTTTTGAATTTGAATTAGCAAATGAACTAAAGATCCACTCATAATAGTTATTATGGTGATCATTATTTCTAAACTACTTTATATGAATATCCTTGCACCATCAAAAGTAGAACTGAAAAAAAAAAAAATTTTTTCTCAGTAATGAAAACTATTCATCTTATTTCCTAGCAAGCAAAGATCATCTCCAGAAAGATAATTGATGAAGAATACTATGACCACTAATATGAAAAGACAATTGCAGAACCCTTGGACAATTATTTAGCTTTATATTATATGCAGAATAATCTTATTCTGTACAGGAATGTACAAAGTAGAGCACTTGGCACAAAAATCATAGCCACAAAAATACTCTAAAGTAGCCTTATTTTTGTTGTCAGTTCTACTGTTTCCCATTCATTGTAAAGTCATTGATTGATTGTTCTATATATTCTTGAAAAATTTCCATTCAAGCATTGTTATTTTGTAGACTTTGTATATATCATGAAAAGATAACAGTGTGTTTTTTGGCACTGCAGTGGTTAAGAACTAGTAAGCCAGACTTTGAAGGAATATTAAAGAGTAAAGAAATCATATAAAAATATTTTCTTAAGATTACATCAGTAAAAGGGGACATATAAATTCAGTAGCGATTTTTGGTCTAATATGACAGGATTCTTAGCTAAATAGAAATTCTCACTGATAATTCTGCGAACATCATATATGTACATGGGTACATATGTATATATATACACATATACAAATAAAATACAAATTGATATAACTAAAAATATATAAATTTAGTATATGTATAAAAATAAATGATACACATATATAAAACATAAATATAAATAAATGAATGGCCAAAAATTCAACCTTAGTTTCTTGTAGCTTTCCTTATGTAACTTTCAGAGTAACTTGTTTTTATCACAAACTAAAAAGTTTGTAAGTCACCTTCCAGCTTATTTTTGGCTTTGGCACATCCCTGCTGTTGTATTTCTCTCACTGTTACCTTTTCCTGACAAATTGTAGGTCATACTCAACAATCCTTTGACCTATAACTTATGGCTGCATCCACTAGGTGGTATTAAGAATAATTAGGCTTTTTGAATGTGAATAGCAAAATGTCCAGTGGAAAAGGGGTCAAAATGATCATGTATTTACACGTACAACAGAAGGGACACATTCAGTAGATGAAAACTTGACAAAAGAGTATAAACAAAGCTTTTTTTCCTATTTTTGATATGACTCATTTAACTTTAGATGATATGAATGTCTAGAATAACGTGATTATAAATGGGGATCATGGTGATTTGGTCAGATGCAGACATTTAAATTATTGATGCATTAATTAAGAGAGAGGAAGGACACATTTTCATTCTTTTGTTTTACTAAATCACTACTTCCAACTTCACTCTCTGTGTTTATTGACTTTTTTTTCTGAATTTATGTGTTCAGCTCTCCTTTTGTCCTCACCTCTGCTTTAGCACTATCTTTCCAGTTGAGCCTGATTCAAAACCCGTCAAAGACATAGCAAGGACTCAGGATGATAAGCTTGGAGGTTAGATGGTTAAAAGTAAGGAGATTGTTTTCTATCATAGAAGAGCACAATATTCCTACCTAGTCACGATTTTCCTAAACTGATAGGAAAACTTTGCTTTGTTTTGCTTAAACACTCTAATTTGTTAGCCCAGAATCTGAAACTTGTTTTACTTGAAACTTAGTTAGCTCAATTAATTTTTACTTGATCTGAAGCAATTTTTCATTGGAATTCATAGATTTCTTAGTATTTCCATAGACTTCTTGTAAGAGAACTTTGCATTTCCTAGGGCTAGCATCCCAGTGTCTGTAGTGTTTGYAACACCAGCACAAACCTGCTCAAGGAGCTGCCATAAAATGCAGATTTAACATTTTGACGTTGCACTGAATTGACATAGACCATGTTGTTTCCTTCTGCCTTTAGGTGATGATGTAAAAGCTTCTGATTCTGTGCACATTTCCTAGCACATCAAGAGTAATCATTTTTAATATGTAATAATATTACTATAGGCATATTGACATATAGACTCATTTTACAGAAAGATGTTAACAACCTATCATGATATCATTTTATTCTGGAAGCAAGGCTGTGTAAAGGGAGCATAAAAGTATCCAAGCTCCTCCTCTAAGATAATAATAAAAAAGTGAAATAGAGAAGAATTTAGAAGTGATATTACTGAATTCATACCACATATTAATATTAAAAAAAACAGCAAACAGAAACAAATTAAAGATGTTTTTAAAGAGCACTGATACAGCAATAAGTAAGACACCAAGAGGAAAAGTTTATTATTATTACCATTATTATTATTTTAGTCAAACAAAAATGTTTGAGCTTATCCAAATGTTTTGAATGTTACAGAAGTATGTTTTTTAGAATTCCTGTATTGAGATTTTTTTGTGATTATGGCTTTATGCTAATTCTAGCCAGCATTATTATCAATAAATCAGTTGGTAAGAAGAGTCCTTCTTACCAGGGAGGTGTTATATGCAGAAGATTGTCAACATCAATGGAAATAGTTTCCTTTTTTTTCCCTCCTTTCCATTTAGCACAATATTTTGAAGGTAGTAACCAGGGATATCTTAGGCAGTCCAGACAGAATAGAAATGTGCACTTTGGTAGTAATATAACATTTCAAAATGTGTATGCTCCTCTTTTCAATTTGACTACATTTGAATTAATTTGTAGACTTTCTCCCCAATGAGCACCTTAGCCTTCAGTCTGACTTTCTATGAAAACTCTTTTTCTTTTTTTCCTAGTGATACTTCTATCTTCAATATTATAGTTGGTTTACTTCTCTTTCGATTTAATTCAGCTGGTGGTGAGGAAGCACTATAAATGTAAAGGTAAATGAGATTTTTAAAAAAAATACTGCAATCCTGTGAATACAAGAACATGATTCAACTTCTTCTAATGTCATTCAGATGCACTAAGGTGTCTGAAATGAATTTGACACCTATTTGCTAAGGTAACTGAATGGCTCTCCTGAATTTTCATTGACTCACGTGTAGACACACTGTAAACATCTAAAGACACACTTGTATGTGTATGTGGGAAGAAAACAGTACCAAAATCTCATAGCTTAATACAGTGGAAAAAATCAAGCAACACAAGGATACAACTGCTTAAGAAACTGTTTATTAATTCACTGAACCATTCTTTTTCTCCTGAATCCTTGTTAAAACTATATACGTTTTTTCAAGAATTTTATGTGTAAAATGTTTTTAGAAAATATATTCTGTGGCCATTTTTTTCACACTGATTGAATTTATATTTTGCATGGGAATCTTCGCTAAGTGCCATGAAATGCTGGTTCCGAGAGCAGTGTTCTCTTCTGGCTGTGTCCTGCCTTCGGAGAAAGCATGATGCTCACTGCTCTCCACACTTCTCCTTTATCATCTTCCTCAAAATATCCAAGTATACTGCTTCTCCTTTTCTGCTCAGGCACTTTGATTTCCTTTCTATTCCTTTGGAAGCCCTTGAATAAAATTGGTGTCAATGGAAAGGTCTTCATCTGTAAGGGAACCAGGAATCTTGCCTTAACAATAGCTCTTTTCTTTTCTAATTCTCTTTGAGTTCTAATGTTTCTTCCCTGATACTTCCCAGCTTCATTTTGAATTTCTCCTTCTGTTGTAGAGCATAGCCATTTTACTGGGAATCACATTGGACAGGAGGACTTTATTTATGAAGATATTAGCTGATATACATGTCTACTTTCCAGCTTCATATTTTTAATTTCCTGTATTTGGGGAAAGAAAGACAAGAGGTGGAAGAAATCCATAAAATTCAAAAGCAAACAGAAAAAAAAAAAAAGAAAAATCTCATGAGTAAGAAGTGGGGGGATAAAAAGAGAACTCTAGAAAAAAAATGTTCAAAAATAAGAATTTTAGAGAAAAAAAGGAGGGCCTCTTGAATATAAAAGAGAGAAAAAAATTAATTATATTACAATTAAAGCAAAATATAAYCAGTGAATGCCAATGAATAGAAAAAAATTATATTATCATACTAATTTACATTGTGCTGACCACTCTGTTAGGTACAGATGGCACTCTGTAGCAGCAGGATGAGAAATATAAACTAATACATAAAATATATAAAAATTCAGTCTGCCAAGTATAAATTACTGTGGAACAGGGAAGTTGGGGGATTTTTATGTGAAATGGATCAGACAGATTTTGCTGGTCATCACAAAATTAATATATTGATTTGCCTGATATGTTTTTCCTCCTCTCAAATTACTCAACTTTATGAATTTTCCACTAGGTTTTCCACTGCATCCATGGGTTGAATTGTGAGGGGAAACCTGCATTGTGTTAGAGATTTCATGTTTTGGCTTTAGAAGAAGATACACAATCTTGTGATATGCCTTCACAGAATCACAGCACAGAATCACAGAATGGTTGAGGTTGGAAGGAACCTCTAGAGATCATGTAGTCCTACCCTCCTGCTCAAGCAGAGTCACCTAGAGCATGTGGCACAGGGTCGCATCCAGGCGTGTTTGGATGATCTCCAGAGAAGGAGACTCCACAACCTCCCTGGGCAGCCCCTTCCAGGGCTCTGTCACGCATACAGTGAAGAAGTTCTTCCTTTTATGCAGATGGATCTTCAGTATTTCAACCCATTACCCCTTGTCCTGTTACTGGCCACCACCAATAAGAGGTTGGTCCCCATCCTCCCTATATTCTCCCTTCAGATACTTATACATATTGATCACATCTCCTTTCAGTCTTCTCTTCTCTAGGTGGTCCAACTTGCGTAGTCTTTCCTCATAAGATATGTGCTCCAGTCCGTTAGTCATCTTTGTCACTCTCCATTGGATCCTCCCTAGAAGCTCCACATCCCTCTTATAATGGGGAGCCCAGGACTGCTAACAATACACCCAGGTGCAGCTGAGTAGAGGGGTAGGATCACATCCCTCAACCTGCTGGCAACACTGTTCTTGATGCAGGCCAGGATTCTGTTGATCTATGATTCATGACTCACAGTTATGCAACTTTAACAGACTTGAGTAAGACAACATGTACCAGCTGAGGAGCAGATTATATCCGTCCATGCTCTTTGTTGTTTATTTTAGGCTACTTCTAGCATTCAGCCTAGGTCATACAGACCTTGTCTATGTATTGACATAAAATACATATTGCATATTGTGACTATCATTCTTGTTAGATGCATAGACAAAAGACTGAGAACAGCATAACAATACAAATATACATACATGGGTTTATCAGGGAAGCCTGAAACCCTCCACCTTCCAACCACTGCTGTCAGGGCTAGTAAGTTTTGTAAAAGTCACAGCACACTTCCAACTCCTTACCTTGATGAACCAGATTCAAAAGCTGTGGTAAGAAAAGGAAGCAGCTATGCTGCTATGTAGGAGCTAACTTGCATCTTCCCAGCCGGAATTCTGTTTCATTTCCGTTACATGTTCTCACACAAGAGCTATGCCACCTCTCATGCTTTTCAGTGAAGATACCTCGACTGTAAAAGAAAGGAAAGTAAAGCAGCTGATGAAGTGAATTGCTATGAGAAGTTTAGGGTGCTGTAAGTGAAGAGTAGTTAATCTTTAGAATTTAAAGAATTCAAAGATGTCAATCACTTTGGTGAAAAAAAAAGAACAATTAGAAAGATGTTGCAGCAAGTATGGACAGGAACTGGGAGAACAGCTGCCTAAGGAAAGCCATTTAAATACCTAGAAAACCTAAAAAGTATGGAAGAACAGAACAGCAAAGAAAGACATGCCAATTTTGTCAGCCTGACTACTGTTTTCAAAGTATTAGTACTTTTTTCCTCTTAATTATGCTGTCTTTTACTTTTCCTCATCTTCCTTGTGGAATGATTAGGTGCAAGGAGACATATTACAAATCTATGGTGGGGAAACGAAGAATAGCAATAACTCATGAAATAAAAATAAATGTAGAATAAAGTTGGTAATTTGAAAAGGAATATAGAAAGCAAACGTGAGTCATGAAAAAATAGATAGAAAAATGGTAATTTGAAAAGAAAAAGAATATAGAAAGCAAATAGGAAAAGAAAGAGTGAGAATGGGAAAAGGAAGAGGAGAAATGATTAAAAAAATGTGAAGGATTTGTTGTAGTCATGTATACGATTATGAGCTGGAGGAGAATATAGGTGTTGACATAACAGTCATTATACCTGTCAATGTCTGCAGAACATAATACCGTCATCCTAGAACCAGTTCAGTTTCAAATATTTAATATTTAATAATGGCCTCCATTGCATTCTGCTCTTCATGAAAATTCTTTGCCTCTTAGAATTGGATCTAGGGAATGAAAAGATTGCTGCTTGAACACTGGCTTCAAAGTCCTTTCACAATGCCTAGAAAGGATTTTGTAAATATTAGACAAAAAGGGAGAAAAGAACTCGTGATGTCCTCTTTAGAAATTTTTGCATAATAAAGAACTCAAGCATGCTGAAGTTTAACTCCAAATATAATCAAATACATCAAAATCAAATCATACATGAAAAAAATAAAAGGCTTCTTTCTTTCTTTGGAAACAAGAATATATTCTGGATATTTAATTATAATGGATGGACCTTAGAGAGAGATTAACATTATGTATGCCTCATTAAAATAAGGTCATAACACTTACTTAGAACCTAAATAATAACACTTAAAAAAAACAAAACAAAAAAAAAAAAAAAACTTGAAAAGACCACAAATCAACATAGACTTGCAAAATAATGATATTCTGTGCTACAGAATGTGCATGGACATACACTGTACGAAGAAATGTCTCTTCACAAAGCATTCTCATTCAAAATAAGGCAAAGGAGATTATTGAAAAGATCGCTCACAACAACAAGCGCAGGAGTGGACAGACAGAAAAACACAACACTTTTTTTTTTTTTTTGCTTGACACACTCTAATCCCAACACAGTGCATTCCTATTAACACTTATTATTGGCATTCTTTTGCATTAGTATCATGATAACTGAGGACTGAATATTGTAAGATTAGACTTAGGTAGAAATGTCTTGCTAGTGGGGCAAGACAGAGATGCGTACACTGATGCCTTAAAAATGGGAATTTAATATTCTTTTTTTTTCTTAAAAATTGAGTAAAATTTCATTCTCCCCACTAAAAGAAAAAGAGTAATTCGTTGTTATAACTGTGAAATGATTCTAATGTTATTAGACATGCCAGCAACATATTACCATGCACTACAATCTTATTTCATACTCTAAATCATACAGGCAGTAGAGGATGTGAGCTTTTACAGGTGGCTCTTTGCAGGTGGGCAAAAGCAGCAGTTCAGTCAGGACAATAGTCTGTTCTGGAAGGAACTTTTTTTGACATCCCACTTTATTTCTGCATAATGAAAATAATTTACAGAAATATTCTGGAATTACTTGTTCTACTAAATATTCTTTTTTATATACATTTTAAAACCTATTTGCTCAGCTTCTTTGAATATTTTCATTCACAATTCAGAAATATTTTTCGTATTTTAGTGATTTTTCTTTTTCTCCCTTTAGTAGAGAAAGGGTAAGCAGTAGAGGGAAGAGGTATTGCAGCTTAGATATTTGTCACAAATAATACAGACTGAAAATGTTAAGTCTGAAATAAATATCTCCTTTCCTACATTATAAGATAATAGAACATTGGTTCTATAAGTTGATTATTTATAAAAAAAAWACTTAAAAATATATTCAAATGTATTTATTATGTCCAATATAATTCCCCAAAACACAAAAATACTAGCTTTATACAGGGACCTACACAGTAGCCAGCATTCTTGCTCCAATATYCAGGAACAGAAAAACATAAGAGAAACTTTATTTCAGCTCATGGCTCCTCTCAGCAATCGAGCTGGCAGTGTTACTCACTCTCCTTGAAAAACTGCTGGAGAAAATCCCAGCTGCTGTATATATGAGGAGACTGAGATTTGTAATTACTGGTATAATTATGGAATGAAAGCAGAAGTTTTCTGGATAGTTTACTACATTGTGGCAGAGAAGGAACAGATAATTATTTTCTCCACCATTCTTCACAGTATCATCTATAATGATCACCACTGGCCTCCACGTAGTGCACCTGTAGCTGTATATAATAATCTTTTGTGTATTTTTGTCATTTTAGGGTYAAAAATAATGTGAGGATGGTGTGGCAAGCCACCAAAGTGTGGGGTTTTTTTTGTGCTTTCTCTTTACTTTTGGTAAAAATCTGAAGACATGCACTGCATGTGTCATGCTGTGGTAGGACAGCATGGGGGGTTATTTCATGGAGAAAAATGTAAGCTGGAGAAAGCTAAGAGCAGTGTTATCCCTACTGCTTTTGATAGTGGTCTATGGAGTGAAGTATGCACTGAATGAAGACTAGGTATTGTTTTGGAGAAAGGCAGTTGGATCTAGAGAGCAAGCTAACATATAAGCAGCAGGAATGAGCAGAGATGCAGTGCTTCACCTGCTACTTTTGCCTTTTTTGTCTATTATGATACAAAAAGATACCTGTATTTGTCTGCATCTCCATACTAGTCAAGCCAGTATTTGTACAAAAGCTTAGCAGCGTTAAAATACTACTTTTGGAGGTAGCATTTTTGCACTATCATTATTGCTTCTGGCTGCACAAAATACAATCTCTGATTTGAATAGTTCAGGTCTATTCAGATGCTAATTGACAAATTATCACAGATATAACGGCTGGCAAGACCTTAGCTGCTGAACAGAACAGATGATATCTGTGTCCTTCTTTCTGCCTTTTCCTTGGTGGGAGCCAGATGGATGCTGACAGGAAGAAAAAGACATCTTATATGTTCCTCATTTTCATTAGGATATCAGTCTAAATACTGTGTTGAAAAGATCCTCCAAGTCATCTAGTCAGGGTGGGACCAGGAAGGACTAGAATAGGTCTTTTAGTTCATTTTTCTGTCCTTTTAGTCTATTATTCTAGTGGAAGAGCACCTGTATTTCCCTTTCTTCTGGAGAAATTGCAAAAGCCTTTACAAATGCACTGCTGTCAATGTAAAAACTATTTTAGAGGTTCTGTTAATAGAGACAAACTTTTCAGTTTGGCTCCTGCTTTGTTTGTCTGCCTAATGTTAAACATGTACATTACTGGATGAAAATGTACTTGGTACTTAATTCAAAGAGACATCAGCTTACATTTGTAATGCTAATTGTCTTCCTTTCGCTGTCCTGTTCCACAGGTTAAAATGAGCCTTATATCTGCTTTTGAGTATAAGAAAAAAAAATAGAAAAAAGAAATCTACAACCCCTTTCCACACTATTCCAAGATCTAGACACCTTTACCAAAATAAATTCATAGGGAAAAAAAGGAAAATAAAAAAAAAAGATTTTTTAAGAAAAAAAATCAGTACCTTTCCTCTGCATGAAAGAAGTCAGTTCATAAAATCAAAAGTCTCCATTTCTCCAGCCTTTCCCTGAAATACTTTACCCATTAAAATTCTACATGTCTGTCTTTTTAAAATGTCACCATTCTGTGAATCTATTTTAATTTGCCTCTCAGTTGTCTTTCTAAGCATAAAAATACTGCTTGCATCATCTGAAGACTGTTGCATCTATAGTTTTCTTGATTTTTTGACTTTGAATGTTGTGATGAAATAAGCCTTTCACATTAGTTTTATAACTGCTATTGCAAGGAGTTTTCACTTCATAGTTTGTGAGAAGAGTAGCATTAAAGGATTCTCATTAAACTAAAATTTTAGTTAGGCMCTACTTGATTTTGATTATTCTAAAGGCCCAAATTCTAATATTGAAACAAAACTGAAGTCAATGGCAAGAACTGTTTCSTAACAAACATTCTGGCAAAGAAGAAAGACTTTGAGAACCTGATAAAGGTATATTGTAAAATGATATCTTAGATTGCAATTGTATTTCACAGTATATCTCAGTACCAGAGTATATTAAGAATTGATGTAACTTTAAAGGCCTGATCATCTGAGGGGAGGGTGGTGAGAAACACTGATGTATGCTTTTCACCTACAWTTTTTTAGATATCCCTTCTGAAAGCTGATTATTCTCTCCTAAATGAAATCTAACTGAAATCAGTAGAATTGAAGCAGATCCACAAGCCTGTCCCCCTGTATCAGCTTACACTATATTATTGATCTTACAGTCTGTAGGATGACTCCACTCACATGTCAATTAGACCTACTTTTGCATGGGAGTGACGTTTTACTTATGTTGTCATTGGTCATTCAGATACATCACCCATTTTCCATTAGCATCTTCCTGGTGGTTGGTATTTTAGTTTTTTGCAATACTTAATTACCTTTCCAAAACATAAATCTTAAATTTAAATCTCCATATGAAAGGACTTTTCTGTAGCAGCAATTTCAAGAAAGTAAGTCTAAATAGAAGTGCCCATGAATCTGTTACRCTCTCTGCATGAGTTTTTTGTTGAAAGTAACCATCAGTAAAAAGTTGTTGGGACTTTCTGAGACATAAATATAAATCACTATAAAAATCAATATATATTTGCTGCATTGAAACAATCTATTTGATTGGTATACCTTTGTCACCATTCCTCTTTTGARACTTCATTAATGTTCTTAATGTAAAAAGATTTTTTTCTTAAAAAATAGCAGTACTCAGAAGCTATTGCTATTTATACACTTCCATTAAGAAGGAAATGAGTGGAAATGCTTTCAATTGAAATGCTAATAGGAAGAAAAAAGTAACTTAATTTTCCATAAAGGAAAAGTCATTTCTGCTTATATTAAGTATCTGCATGAAGCATTATTCTTCACTTCTTCACTTCAAGAGATTTCTTTTTTTTTTTTAATTTACTAAATCCATATTCACTTCTCTTACTAATAAATATGGCTTTTAGAGATAGTGTCAACTGTCATGAATATTGTTATTTCTTTGTATCTCTTCAGGAAAAGCTTGTATATATGATACATAAGATATATTTATTGAAATTAATGGTACTGAGAATAGTAAGAAGCTGTTTCCTTGTGGACTGAAAAACTGGCAGTCAGTAGGATATAGTGGTCAAAGATATATGGGCAAAGGAATCAGTGGCCTGTTCCAAAGCCGAAGTAATTTTGGACTCATTTCATTGACTTCAAAGAGCATGGGAAATAACCATTACTGAACAGTAAAAGATTTTTTAATAAAATTTATTTTCAAATATAAAGTAGAATTTCAAATTGTCCATACCTTATTGATGTGGATATATGATATAGTTATATTTTTAGGTAACTGAATTCTGAATATTATACACATGCATGACAAAAGGCCAAATCCCTCCGATCAGATTAAGTTACCAATATTCAGAAACCTAATGCCCTTTGAAATGTTGCAGGATACCCAGAGCCACTGGACCCTTTACTAGACTGAATTTAAGAATACTATCAACTCCAGGTTGATGGGTGACATAAAAGTGAAAAAGATTATGTTCTCCTGAAAGAGCTTTTGAAGGCCTGAGTGGAACAAACACTTTAAATAGATCTCTCTATATATTTTTAGGCAAGTGAATATGTCTTTATGTCTCACTTATTCAAAGTGATTATTTTATCAAGAAAAATAACATGAAAAAAATTAAAAAAAAATCAAGAAGATTCATGCTTTAAGTTCTGAATTTTTAAAGAGAGTATATGTAAAGAAAATTTGGGGATAGAACAGAGCAACAAGCTAAAAGACTGCATGCTCAGTTCACATTCATGATACCATTTCAGGACAGAAGATCTATCCTGGAACATTTCCTGATACTTGAAGACAAAGTCATGGTTTCAGTGCTGGCTGCWAAAGCGTGATATTTGAAAAGGCTAGACCTTCTCATGGTACCTTGGAAGATGTCAGGATTGGAGGGAAAAAGACTAATCACATTTATAATGATAAATAAAGAAGCCAAAATGATAAGTGTTAAAAGGATCAGCAATATCTGAACATAGAGTTTTATTCTGAAAGATTATTTCTTGAAATCTTTTTTTTTTTTTTTTTTTTTTAATCCTTCTTTTTCTCCTCTGACTTCTTCTAGTAAAAGTTATCTTGCTCACAAAACATCTATGACATTTCTTTACCTAAATCAGATCCTTAGGATCATATCCTAATTCAGATACTTGGGAGTGGTCAAGAATTGGAACAGGCTGTCCAGGGAAGTGATAGAGTCACCGTCCATGACAATGTTCAAGACACGTGTAGATGAGGCACTTATGAACATGGTTTAGCAGGCATGGTGGTGAAGGGTTTACAGTTGGGCTTGATGATCCTGAAGGTCTTTTCCAACCATAATGATTCTATAACTTTATGATCATATCATTTATGAAGTATCTGAAGAAACTGAATTAGGTAAAGAAATGCCATAGATGTCTATGATGTATATATGCGCATGTGCACACACACACACATTCATATATAAAGGACTATTCATATATACTTATACTTTAGTTAAAAATAAAGTCTAAGTATAAGTAAAGTATAACTATATATGAATAGTCCTTTGGCAATATCCTGTAYTGGGGAGAGAAGACTCAGGTCTGCACTATTTACAGAGTGCATTCTGATGAGAGACACTGATACAGGTGGAATTCATGCTTGCCAAGTTGACTTAATTTCAAATCATAGCATTTGTCACAGAGCAAATCATGTTACAGTGAAGAAAAACAGTAAATATTGAGAGTATTGCTACCACCTTCAGCTGGCTCCAAATTTTATCCTAAATTTTTACATTTATATGGGACATCAATTATAGTTGACAATCCTTTCCAATTTAAAATGTAATAGAGAAGTTATTGACCTTCTGAACAATAGTATTGATTTCACTAGGGGCCATATGTACACTGCATCTTAAGACTGCTACCAAGGGTTATCGTCAACACGACACTGTTCTTTGTATTTCCTACCATGACTAGCTACCTTTCCACCTTTCTAGCTCATCATTCCACCTTTCTAGCTCATCCTCGCAGGTGACGGCTTTGGAGCGGAGGCTCGCGCCGTGAGACCTACCCGAGAGGAGCTAAACCGGCGGCCCCAAGCTGCGTAGTGCAGCGCACACACCCGAGCAGGGCGAGCGAGGCACCCCCAGCCCCAGGCGGCGYAGGCGCAGCGGGGGCACAGTCGGCAGGGTAAGGTGGCCAGAGCCCCCGCCTACAAGAGCCGCCCCCAGGGAGCGCGGGCGACCAGGAGCGCGGGCGAACAGAGCGGGCAAACAGAGCGTGGCRCGGCAGTTAGCACGGCAGTTCGTGCAGGCAGGGAGGGCAAGTAGGCTGGGCAGCGAGCAGTTSCTCGGCGCACCCACCATGGTAATCACCCACCGGAGGGCTGTGTTAGCATCCGCTAAGAAGGAGATAGGCACCCAGACTGAGCGGCTGCTCCAGCATGCAGCCATCCAGGTGTCGGGCTGCAAGGAGTGCTGCAGCCTGGCGCTTCCGATGGACAGCCTGGAGGAGCGCACCTGTGTGCGGTGTGAGCAGGTGGAGGACCTGCTCCACATGGTAGCTGAACTAAAAGATGAGGTAGAAAAGTTAAGGAAAATCTCTAGGTCAGAGAGGGAGAAACGGGGGCAGGCACCAGGGAGGGCTCAGCAGCAGCGACAGGTTGGTACAGGCTCCAACCCCAGGACAAGGCACAAAGATGGTAAAGAGCAGAGGAATGCATGGACAAAAG
>NW_020455652.1:0-1201 GCF_003342845.1 Nothoprocta perdicaria
CTGTGCAGTAGGAGTCAAGCGTGATTGTTCTCCCTCTTGGCACAAAATCTCTCCCTCTTGGCACAAAAGTAGCCAAGAATACCTAAGGAGTGTAATTTTTTCATATCACGTGCCAGAAAAGCTTCAGTCACAAGCCTTTTAACCATCTGTGCTTGTGCTAACAGAGAAACCAGGGGCTTCAAAGAGTGATGTTGTTCTTCAAATCTTATACAATACAGGCATTAGAGTTATATTCAAAAAGTTTTATGGAGAAAGACAAATTACAAGAAGCATTTGATTGTAATAAAATGCACTTGCTTTATGCACTTGCATTGGACACCTCCACACTATGCTAAAATCCATATTTCTGGTTAGCCTTTGTTGCTGATGAAAGGTGACACTGAGCGTTTTTGCACTTGGCTACCATGAATAGTAGGCATCTTCCTCCTTCAAGTACACTAATAGCTTTCCTATTAATTTCAGAGAGAGCAGCAGAATGCTCCAGGAATGGGTTAAATTATGCTCAGGTCCAAAAATGCAAAATCTAGAGGAAATCAAGAGCAGAAATGTAATTTTCCTCACAGTATATTTGATGTTCTCTATCCACATGCAGCTGTGAGGTGTTGTTTATGTCCTCACACATTGCTACAAGAGATCCTTAAAACATCTCTTCCATAGAATTTCACAGTTAGCGCAGTCACATTTGTGCTCCCTTATTCTTCATATGTTGTCATAGCTTTATCTTTCAGTAGAAGACACTTGGAGTATATTTGCACATGCCCAAGCTGATGAGATCAACTCCTAGTGGATTCACTAGCATGGGCACTGCCCCACTTCAATGTGCCATGTACCAGTTCCATCCTGTTAATATATAGAGATACCTTTCCCTTCTGGCAGAGAATTGCATGTTTGAGGTTTTTCATAGAAACACAGTATCACAGAATTCTTAAGGTTGGAAAAGACCTCAGAGAGAGACCTTCTTGGCCACAARGGCACACTGTTGACTCATGGTTAACTTGGTGTCAACCAGGACTCCCAGGTCCCTCTCCGTGGAGCTGCTTTCCAGCAGGTCAACCCCTAATCTCTACTGGTGCCGGGGGTTATTCCTCCCCAGGTGCAGGACCCTGCACTTGTCCTTATTGAACCTCATGAGGTTCCTCTCTGCCCAACTCACCAGCCTGTCCAGGTCCCTCTGGATGGCAGCACAGCCCTCCGGAGTGTC
>NW_020455652.1:2431-4090 GCF_003342845.1 Nothoprocta perdicaria
CCATCCATACAGGTCTCCTACCCCGCTTACTCAACTTCTTTTTTGTGGGAATACACCTATCCTGAGCTTTGAGGAAGTAGTGCTTGAATATCAGCCAGCTCTCCTGGACCCCCTTTCCTTCTAGGACCCTGACCCAGGGGACTGCTCCAAGGAGCTCCCTGAAGAGKTCGAAGTTGGCTCTCTTGAAGTCCAGGGTAGCTATCCTACTTCTCGCCCCACTTCCTCCACAAAGGATCGTGAATTCCAACATCTCATGGTCACTACAGCTCAGACTGTCCCCAACCCTCACTTTTCCCATTAGACCATCTCTGTTTGTTAGTATCAGGTCTAGCAACGCCCCTCCCCTTGTTGGCTCCTCAACCACCTGCATCAAGAAGTTATCTGCAATGTTCTGCAGGAACCTCCTGGACTGTCTGTTCCTGGCTATGTGGTTTTCCCAGCAGATATCAGGGTGGTTGAAGTTCCCCAGGAGGACCAGGGCCTGTGCTCAGGAGGCTTCCCGCAGCTGCYCGTAGAAGGCTTCGTCCAYTTCCTCATCCTGGTCAGGAGGCCTGTAGTAAACTCCCACCACCGTGTCGCCCCTGTTGGCTTGCCCCTTTATCCTCACCCACAGGGTCTCTACCCGCGTTCCATCCTCCCCTGTGCTGAGCTCTAAGCATTCCAGTTGTTCCCTCACATAAAGAGCAACTCCACCACCTCGCCTGCCTTCCCTGTCCCTCCTGAAAAGCCTGTAGCCCTCCATGGCCACATTCCAGTCATGGGAGCTGTCCCACCATGTCTCAGTAATTGYGATGAGATCATGGCCCTGTAGCCGCACGTGCATCTCCAGCTCCTCTTGTTTATTCCCCATGCTGCATGCGTTTATGTAGAGGCATTTGAGCGGGGCTCCCAACGTGCCTCTCCTCTTTGTCGGGACAGCTGCAGCCTGACTGGGCAGGCTCTCAGAAGTTCTCCTATTTTGCCCTATGGCCTCTTCAGTCCTAGAGGACCCTTCACAGGCCACAGCTCTAGATTGCTGTGGATGGTGTGACGGGCCATCAGGCACCATCTCATTTGCCACCCCACGGATACCCCCCTCCCCCCTCGAATCTAGTTTAAAGCCCTCATGATGAGCCCAGCTAGCTCCTGACCCAGGGCCCTCTTCCCTCTTTGAGAATGGGTGCCATCATGCCTSGTGCCATGTAAGACTTCCTGTTACSGAAGAWGCCAAAGTTATGGGGATGACACCAGTCACGGAGCCACATGTTAATGGACTGTACTCTATGATTTCTTTCTGTATCGCCAGCCGCACTGGGAAGTATCGAACAGAAGATGACCTGCGCACCTTTGTCCCTGATCATCCGCCCCAACTCCCTAAAGTCTCTTTTAATTGCTCTCAGGCTACGCGTTGCCGCCTCCTCTGCACCCACATGTAGGACCATCAACGGAGGATAGTCCGTGGGTCAGACCGCCTGGGAAGTCGTCTGGTGACATCCCTAATCTGAGCCCCAGGAAGACAACAGACCTCTCTTGAGAAAGGGTCGGGTCTAGCAATCGGTCCCTCTGTTCCTTGAATCTGGGAATCACCCACAATAACCCTCCTATTCTGCCTCCTGTCCACGGTGACAGCCTGCGGAKTTGGCCTTTCTGACTGCAGCACCTCCTCTGAAGGGGAGTCAC
>NW_020455652.1:5296-65272 GCF_003342845.1 Nothoprocta perdicaria
TGTGGAGTCTCCTTCTCTGGAGGTCTTCAAAAACCGCCTGGATGCCACCCTGTGCCACATGCTGTAGGTGTGCCTGCTTGAGCAGGAAGGTTGGACTAGATCATCTCTAGAGGTCCCTTCCAACCTTGAATATTCTGTGATTCTGCTTAATATTAAGTCAGTAGGARCAAGTCAGCCCTGTGTGCTCAAGTTGAGTTATGTTGACCAAGAATCTGACCCAATATGACCAAATATTTTATATTTACAAAACTCAACCCTGCGAGAACCCAAAATATATTTGCACACAGAACAGCTAAACTGCAGGCTGGGCAGAGGTAGAGATGGAACAGGAGAAAGAAAGACCCAGCTGATATAGGAGACAACACTGTAAAGATGGAAGAAAACATAGAACGACCCTATTGTCTCCTTTTCCCTCTTGGATTTGTCCAACATTTCCAGCTCCGTTTAGCTCATAYCATTGGCAATACCACATTTAGTGACTAGCCCTGCTTGCTTCATTCATGTTATATRTGATTTGGGGCTAGATATTTATCACTCAGCTCGGCTTTACAGCCACTTTACATTGATTCCAGTGAAATAATCTSTGATGTGTAGCATCTGAAGTAGGATTAAGAGCAAACTCTTGGTTTTAAGGTTCTCAAATGGAACATCAGGCAGGGCAAGGCAAGACTAAGCCTTGTGATTCAGATTCACACTTCTACACTGCTTGCATAGTTTTCAGCAGTCATGCTCAGTTGTAAAAAATGAGTCCATTTGCTGTAACTAATTCTTCACTAGTTCAGAATTTCCAGTGTCCTCCACCTCAAATAGTCTGTGCCTAGCTGGAGCAGATGAAGACTTCTCCTGCCATGTCTGGAGGTCCAACCTGTGTCACTGTAACTGATCCTAGGCTATAGAGAGCCAGGCCATGTTCATGCTTCCTCAAGGGTACACATCCCAGTGCAGCTGACAGCAAAGCACATCACTGTCTGCAGAGCCCCGTGAACCTGGCAGAAACTCAGCAATCAATTCTCATAAGCCATTTGCAGCATGGCCCCTTTGGGATGCCACACTATGGCATTCTGCTAATAAAACACAGACACCTCGGGTGAAATATCTTCGCTGAACCTTAGTGGAGCCCCAAGGTCTATAGCACCGAAAATATGACCTTTTTGTCTTGTACCATTTTGGGAAATCAATAGAGGTGTGCTTGTTCTGTTCTCAAAATAAATATTGCACAGCTGTTTTTCCTCGCCCATGCCTGATCCCTGGCATTCACAAGTTTCTCAGCAGTGAGTAGCTGTCATGCAGTGGAGAGCACCAGGCAGGAACCTAAAAGATTTCAGAGGGCTCTCCAGACATGTATCCTTGTGCATACGATGGACCACAATAGGACAACACCGATGCCAAAGAGTTTTGCCCATTTTGGAAAGGAAAAGTGCCTACATCATCTMCCACATGCTAAGTATGTGTGGGTGTGGGTACCTCTGTTCTCACTCTCTCAATCACTTTTTTAGCCTATTATCACTATATTTGACAGACTTAACTAATTCTGCTGTATCCATAGCCACTTRTGTACAGGACATTGAAAAGGAGAGGTCATTGCTTTCCTTGCTCAGCCCTTGGCTTTCTCAGTGTAGATGTAGTTGTGAGAGTCAATTGCTATTACATTTCTCCCCTGCAACAGAGCAGAGCACATAGCACATTTGAAACACAGTGGGGAATAAAACTGTCTCCTCCTCTTCACTTCTCTCCCCTCAAGAATCTATTCCCACTATATAAATAGCAAACTCTTCGGAGTAAGATTTCCTTTAATCTGAGTTTGGATAGTGCCTAATAGCACAATAGAGCCCTAGTCACCTCACAAACCTCTTCATGCTTCTATAATCTAAATAAATAATCATAAAAAATGAGTTGTCAGAGAAAGAGGTCATGGATCAGCAGAGAAAATCAAACTTTAACAGCTCATCAGGGTCAGACTGCCTAGCAACAAAACAATTCATCATTAAGAAGTTTTGTGTTTTATTACAAATTTGGATTTAAAAGAAATGTTGAAGTCCCCAGGTCAGATTTTGCTCTCAGTTACTTCAGTGCAAATCCAGAGCAATTTATTGAAGTCAATGGGGCTGCTATAAATTGAAAGAGAAAAAATGCCTCCATATATAGTGAAAAATACTATTTTACACTTGATGTCCAGGAAATACATACCACTGGCTTTAATATTTACTGCTATATGAATGTGGTCATTTTCTTAATCATATTATTAATTCAGATTTCTTTGGTATTTGTATTTTTTATGCCAGAAAAAAATTCTAATGCAGACRGAGAAAAAGGCTTGGATTTTAGGATGTTCTGTATTAAGCTATTACATTAGAAAGTTTAAAATAACCCAAAGCTTTAACTGAAATAAATAATTAAAACCAACTAAAAGAAAGAAAGGAGAAAAGGGAAGGAGGAAAGAAAGGAGGAAAGGGAAGGAGGAAAGGAAGGGAGGGGAGGGAGGAAAGGAAGGAAGGAAAGGATGGGATCACAGAATATTCAAGGTTGGAAGGGACCTCTACAGATCATCTAGTCCAACCTTCCCGCTCAAGCAGGCACGCCTAGAGCACGTGGCACAAGGYGGCATCCAGGCAGGTTTTGAAGACCTTCAGAGAGGAAGACTCCACAACCTCCCTGGGCAGCCTGTTCCACTGCTCTGTCACCCTCACAGTAAAGAAGTTCCTCCTCACCAGGAGACGGAACTTCCTGTGCTCCAGCTTATGGCCATTATCCCTYGTCCTRTCGCTGGCCACCAGTGARAACAGCCTGTCCCCTTCCTCCCTGCATTCTCCCTTCCTGAACCTGATTTCTTTTAAATCCACACATTAATCAGATCCCCTCTCAGCCTTCTCTTCTCCAGAGAAAACAGGCCCAGCTCACTCAGCCTCTCCTCGTACGAGAGATGTTCCAKTCCCTTAATCATCTTGGTTGGTCTTCTCTGGACCCTCTCGAGAAGCTCCACGTCCCTCTTGTACTGGGGAGCCCAGAACTGCACACAGTACTCCAGGTGCGGCCTCACCAGAGCTGAGTAGAGGGGCAGAATCACCTCCCTTGACCTGCTGGCAACACTCCTCCTGATGCAGGCCAGGATCCCATTGGCCTTCTTGGCCACGAGGGCACACTGCTSMCTCATGGTTAACTTAGTGTCAACCAGGACTCCCAGGTCCCTCTCCGTGGAGSTGCTTTCCAGCAGGTCGACTCCTAATCTCTACTGGTGCCGGGGGTTATTCCTCCCCAGGTGCAGGACCTTGCACTTGTCCTTATTGAACCTCATGAGGTTCCTCTCTGCCCAACTCACCAGCCTGTCCAGGTCCCTCTGGATGGCAGCACAGCCCTCCRGAGTGTCRGCCACTCCACCCAGCTTGGTGTCATCTGCATCTTGCTCAGGGTGCTCTCTGTGCTTGAGCAAGATGGACCCCATTGGGTGCCATCATGCYTGGTGCCATGTAAGACTTCGTGTTACCAAAGAAGCCAAAGTTATTGCGATGACAMCAGTCACGGAGCCATATGTTAATGGACTGCACCCTATGATTTCTTTCTGTATTGCCAGCCGCACTGGAAAGTAGAGGAAGGGAGGAAGGGAGGAAGGTTGGTTCAGGTTAAATGCTTAGACTTCTGATTTTGCTTGACTGCAGTGTCATTTAACTGGTTCTGAAACTGTTTTCAGTTTACAGAATATAAAATAACATAAAAATCAAGAAATGTTTTAATGTCCATAATCCTTTTATTTATTATATATGGATATATATATATATTATATTATTTATTAATGTCCTTCATCTTTTTTTTCTTATACACATTTTTTATTTTTCTGCTCTCACACACAGTAAGAGATCCATCTAATTTGCACTGTATATCACATTGATTCAAGTGCTGGCCTAGTACCTGGTGTTGTCTATACAGTCGTCTACAAAGCTCTATTCAATCCTCCTGACAGCCAATTGACATTATGACCCTACAGACTAGGGTTCCTCCTCCAGAGAAACACTTGAAGGTGGTCTTTGATAGCCACCATTGTAGCATTACAGCCACATATTACCCGTATTTCCTTTTCCACCATTTCAGGATAATTTCCAAAGCTTCCACCTCTTCCTTAAAAGAACTTTGTAGCTGATTCTTGCAAGTTTCAAAACCAGGGATGTTTAATAACTTCTACATCCCTGTCCAATTTCATAGCCTTGCGTGACGAAGTCTTGATAGATGCAAGCTTCAGATGTGGTAGCCATATATTTYTGTAGATTTTCAGGAGGATTTAATATCAGATTTTATTATACCATCTGAATATTTTTTCTGTGGGCTATACCATTTGAAAACATTGAACTGCCCTCCTTCACTCTCCTTCCCCCTCCACAAATATAAGAGAAAATGGAGTTGTGAAGTAATGCTGGCTTTCATTGTACTATCTCTGCACAGACACTTAAGCTCGCCAGCTTCATCTTGTCTTTGATTATATCGTTAAGACCAGTTTGATCTGAATATAAATTGTGTTTGTTTTTCTAACTCCAAAGGCCTAGTTAAATTTTGGGCATTGATGTTAGGAAATAGACATCTGATTAGTCTGAAAGATTTTATATGATCAAGCTCTTCCAGATTCTGATAAGTTGGGCGATTCTAGTGCTCTGAATATTAGATTTTTAATTGTAAGCAGAAGGTCATCTGCATATATTAATAGTTTGTGGGTGTCTGGCTCATCCTTTATTTGCTTTTTGCATCCAGTAGTTTTTGCTAATGTTTCTGGTTATAAGACAAATAATTGCATATCTCTGCCTACTGTTAGCAGCAGGGGTTTTACTAGCACAGATTATGACAGATGGGCATGTGTACAGAGCTTTGATTAACATCTCAGATTCATTTTAAAAAACTCTACATTTTACTGAGCCTGTAGCACAGATAGATAGCTGAGAATTAGACTTTTTTTTTCTTTTCCTGATATTGTGTCATTGAGACTCATGAGATGTCAGTATTACAGATGACATATAAGGCCACATACAGTAAGACATTTAAAAGCACCTGAATGGCTTAGCAGCATTAAGTTATTGAGGTTTAATGAAGCTCTGGAACATAATGCTCAACACCTGCCCTAAATTCTGTAAGAGTTAAGAAAAGCATTTTTACTGAAGAATGGCCTAAAATTTAGCTCAGTTTTCATAAACATTCTATCAATATAATTGAAAATCACTCAATGTAGGCAGTAAGAAGCAAAAGTAAACAAAACAAAAACTTGCATGACACTTGTATATCACTTGCATGAGAGCTTAGATGGCATTTGGCTGCCTGTCTCTGAAAAGCTTGATGAAACTCTTAGGCACCCAGCAGTTTCCTGGGACGTATGTTTCACCAAGACAGTAACTCACTATGTTCTGCTACAATGCACAACATCCTGACAGAGCAGAAAGTATTAGTAACTGCTACTCTATGCACTAATGTGTTGTTCACACATAAACCTTCCCTTAGCAAAAATCCCCAGAGGCTTCCTAATTCCTCAATATGAAATGCAGTAGCTTCAGTCACTTTCACTGAAAAAAAAAAAAAAAAGTATTGAAATAAAGGAAAAGGAGAAATAGGAAGTGATCAACTTTTAGTATAATAGCTTACTTTTCAAAGAACTTATTTGGACAAGTCCTTTTCTGAGTCACATCTTCATCCTGAAGGTGTTTACATTTTTGTCTCCTATCTTTGGTGAGCATGCCTGCCTAGTGATCAAGTGTCTTAATAGTTGCAGAGGAAAGAGAGAAGGTTTATCAGACATTGGCAAAGAAGATGGCAARGAAAGAGGCCAAAAGTTTGGGTCATGGAGCTGCAGACAAGAAGCTACAATTTCTGATCTTTGCTCTTCTTTCTGCTCTGACATTTTGCTTTGAAACATCATTAAATAAAACAAATGTTTCTTTCTTGCCTTTATTCTTCTCTTCCTGATGACCCAAATAACCTGGAAATGAAAAAGAGGAGAGAAAGCTGCAAGAGAACAACCACTATAGGCCATCCTTTTCACAAATGATAATATCCATATCAGCATAAATTGAAATGCAGAGGAAAGGGAATAATAATAATAATAATAATAATAATAATTTATAGAAATTTCAGACCAGAGCATAAGGGGTAAAAATGTTAAATCTACACAACTGATTTCATTATGGATAAATGATTAGAATTAGTGACAAGCATCTTTTCCTTGAGGGAAAACATCTGTGGTTGATTTATCTCTTTACATTTAAGATAACTACAACCACTCCAAATCTCTCTTTGTCCCAATAAAACAGTTTGTTGCATGCAAAAGCTTTGGAATCAGGATAGTTCTACTTAGCTGTTTGGGAAGGGGGAAGAGAGACAAGCCCCTGTTCCTCACCATATGGAAATAACTATTCTTTTTTTCTGCTTGACCTTAATGGTTTAGGACCAAATTAAACTCTGCTACAGATTTCTAGTCAGATAAATCATAGAATCATAGAAGGCTTAAGGTTGGAAGGCACCTCCAGAGGTTATCTAGTCTAACCTCCCATGCACCTGGAGCATGTGGCAGAGGGCTGCATCCAAGCAGGTTTAATAAATGTAATAAAAAAATGAGTTATCTTTTACCAGCAGGTTACATGCTGAAACTCATTTAAAAGTTATTCATAACCTTTATCAAAAGAGTCAGATATAATCATGATGCTGCTGTTCTGGCCTTATATAATGCTTAACTTCCCTCGGCAGGTAGCTGAGCTCCAGACAGTTCTTATACATACATTTAATCAGAAAGATGGATACCTGACCATAAATATATCCTTGATCTTCTGGCCAGACATCTTAGGGCCTCACAAGTGGTACTAGAGATCAATGGGCAACCTATTAAGTCCCATATCACTCAGGTCAGGAGACCCAAACAGCAACTCAATTCTCCCTAAAGCAGACATTGGCTGACACATGAGCTACATTGGCCGTGTCAGTTAATTGCTTGATGGCTTGATTCAGCTGTCTTCATATGGTCATTTAGTGACATTAGGACACTACTCCTGGCCTCCAGCACTTCTCCCTAAAGAGTACATTTTTTGTTAAATATTCTGTCATTGCCACCAATCCTGACAGATCCTTATCATTTAGATACCTTGTGACATCTCCAGTGATGACTGGGTTTAGGAAACTGCATCACACTCTAGCTCTAGACTCTCTGTGATGGGAGCTCAGACTCCTGCATATAGACATCAGCATTTCTCCTTGAAGTGGATATTTTACCCAAAGTTACAGTGAAGCAAAATCCTGTCAGAGCCGCAGCTATCCCATCAGCAGAAATGAGGACAGAATGCACTTGATTATCCAAGAGAAGAGATAACCCAGCACTTTGTCTATGTGGCCCAAGTACAGTGCAGTAATAATCTCTTTAGATAACAGAAGCAGTATATCCTGATTTGTATGGAATTTACCCAAWACTACTTGGTTATGCTTAAAATATTTATTATTCAGAATGGAATTTATGATTATTAATGGCTTTACTATTTCCAGTGACTGGACCATTTTCGCGAGGCCATTTATTTTACCTTAAAAAAGTCAGTCCCCACATGTCAGGCATCATGCTTTGTTTACTTGACTCTGTGTTCCTCAATTAGTGTATTGTTTGTTCAGTAAGCCAAAATGGTAGGTAAGAAGAATCTATCAGAATAGGTACCTTGATCTATAAATTCAATTAAAATTAATTTTCTATGATGTTATGTGCCTCTACTCCTTTTCTATTTTCTTTCCAGATTGTTTTTCCCACCTTCAACCTTGGATGTTCCTCTCTACAGCTCTCTAATTCCAGCTTCTTTAAGACAATTTTATCTCCCCAGCTATTCCTTTTCACCACTTTGCATTTCCTTCCTTCACCACTCCATTCATTCCACAAACCTGAAAGGTGTTCTGAAGCACGTTAGCTTTGGCTTATTTAAATTCTTTCACCTCTGCTCCTTTGCCTCCTACTGCTGATGCTCTGTGCCAAGAGAAGGGGAAGGAGAAGAGTGGGARGCAAAGCTATTAGCATGCACTGAAGCACAGCTGTATTAACATGCTCCAGAGCACTGTGTTATTTTGGCTGAGCAGGCTGGAGCCAAGATGAATGCAGTGTTACATGGCATGGACACTCACTAGCCAAGTCTCA
Organism: Nothoprocta perdicaria; assembly: GCF_003342845.1. Classification (NCBI taxonomy): domain Eukaryota; kingdom Metazoa; phylum Chordata; class Aves; order Tinamiformes; family Tinamidae; genus Nothoprocta; species Nothoprocta perdicaria. Next base: position 13,425 of record NW_020455652.1, read on the forward strand.
CTTCTGAAAAAGCCTGATTCTGTTTGATTTCCACAGACGTTAGTACTGTATGATCACCAGAATTATTCAGGCTCAGACAGAGATTCTTGGTATTGCATAATGGCAACCTTATGAGCTATGCTACTCATTTCAATGAAATACAGAGTAAGATGAACTCAAAGCGAGTTGAAACCCAGCTAGTGCAGAAAACAGGAGGCTTTGGAACTTATTGAATAATCTCATTCTCCAGTTATCTAGGACATTCTAAAGCTGAAAGTTTCAAAAACCTGTCAATGCTTCTGCTGGCTGCAATGGAAAAAAAGGAGGTTGGTCAATAGTTGGTCAACAGGGAAAGGTCAGCAACCCTTTTTTAGGCTTCATTGCATAATATTCTTTGTCTAGAAAATAAATTTGATAACTAAGGAAGAATGGACTTGCATCAAGGAGGCAGTTCAGATATCTGCACAAAGGTGTCCAGTGTCATTTTTGACACCCATTGGGAAGTACTGCTGGCCTCCACATTCTGCTACAGGTGTTTCCTGTGCATATTGTGGCTTATCTGCTATGTAGGTGTGTGAGATCCCCTTAAGGAATTGCACTACATGCTGTATATATATACACTATATTTAGGTACCTGATTAGCACTCTAAACTTTAGGAGAGAAAATAAGAAACTGCAAAAGATATTAGGCTTTTAGGCTTTCTAGTTTTCCTGCATTTGGGCAAAACTCAAAATTATCTTAAAAATCATAAAAAGATAACTTGATCTAAACTTGATCTCTGTCTAGTAAAGAGAAGTGCTACTTTTTTTTGAGTCTGAGCAAGAAGCAAAGTCCAAACTTTTATATTGTTTTTATACTTTTATACTTATACTCCTTTTTTACTGAGAAGTCCAAGTTCTTAGACTGTTCCCTGTAAATGCATCTTAGCCTAAATGCAGGGAGAATGGCATAAATACCAGTGTTTTCAGTCATACAGACTTCAGAGGAAATGCCAACAGAAACACAACATTGTGACAGCAAATAATTTTGTTCCCTTAGAATTGGACAGAGACACTTAATTGAGCATTGAACAGATTTAAGTTGGTCGTAATTTGAGGTCTCTCCATATCAGGGCTATAATTCATTCTTCTTAGAAGGGTTTCCATGTCCTGTCACTGATATGGCAGTTAAAAAAAAAAAAAAAAAAAAAAAAAAAAAAAAAAAAAAAAAAAGGCAGAATCCTATCTGTACATATCAGAAAAATCCTAATTCCCATACTGGAATATTGCAAGCTCATATTGATGCGGTTCTTTACAGTACACAAATCTGCTTATGCCCTGAGTTTACCCATGTCAAATGCACATCCTGATTCAACTCAGAAGAACATTGTCAATATTAGACCACAATATTAGAGACAAAGCTATAGTATTCTTGTCTATATAGAACAATATCTTACTCCAAAACTGAAATTCAATGAGACATTTAAATAAGGCTGTTACTGTCTATTTGTATTTATTTGTTTTTATGTGAATATTGAAAAATCTTTCCTGAAGTCACGATAAATCCTTTCATAAACCAATATTAATTCTGATCTCCATTTAGTATTAAAAATTTTGACATTCACTGTTAAGTGAAAGATTAAAATGCAATTATTTGTTTGGGACCGCAAATCAACATTTTGATAAAGATGGATAATGCACAAGCAATTGCTTTTCAAATGTCTAATTTCAGTGGTTTCCCTATTGGCAAGCATTTAAAACAGATACACAATAGGTCAGCAGAAAAATAGAAAACCTTTTTCTCCCTCATTAAACTATTTCTCTTTCCTTCTCTGTGGTCAGAATGAAAAGAAGAGAGTAAAGGAGGTGTACCTATTGTTTTCATTCTTGGTGTGCCAGAGAAATACAGATGTAGACATGATGTGGAAGAATTACAACAAATTCTTATAATTCTCCACAAATACACGTATAACCCAGTATGTTGGCAGAAAGAAAAATGATATCCAAAGACTATCTGAAATGCATGCATATATGGTTTTCTGTGCTTTACTGCCTTAACCCTTTGGAGAGCTCATCATTATATAAAATCTTCCATTTCTAAAACAAGACATTTAAGCAAATGCTGAATAACATCAGAGTACTAAATGAATTGTTTTGTTCTACTCTTATGAAACCATCAGTACCTCCAATCGAGGAAAATGAACGAAAATTTTTTAAAAAGACTTAAAATACTCTTATTTCTGCTGATAGTTCTGACCAGAGGGGTAATTAAAAAGTTACCACCACATGCACATTATTAGAAAATGTCAGTAAGATCTCAGCTATCAGTTGCAACCTCAAATATTCCAGCAGTTCCAGACCTGCTTTTTCCCATGAGACACTCTTTAACTAAGGCCAATTCTTTGTCTAATTAATTCAGTGCTAAAACTCCCACATGCTTCAAAGAGGCAGGATCTGTGTCTGTAACCATCAGCTCTGTACTTGTTTAACTGCCTCTCCTCCCCATCTATCTACTTACCTCCACTCAAGAGAAAAAGATTAAGCATTTTTTTTTTGTCAGAARGGAGATGACTTGGTTTTACCTGCTGAGTCCTTTATCATATTTCTGAACCTTCTCACCACATCTCCGCTTTTTTGAAATTGGCCCTTCTTTCAGCAGAAGGCTGGAACACATGACCTCTTGCAGTCTCTTGCAATCAAAAGTTACTCTRTGATTCCACATTTTTGGGGGGAATGTTGGTATCTACCCCACAAAGTCTATCATTTTGTCAGTTGATGGAAAACTTGGGAAGTTCTACTAAATGCAAACTAGTGTACCACTATAATGCTAAAGATAATTTAGCTCCAAACTACAAAGTTGATGTGGGAGTTCTGACTCAAGTTTTGACTCAAGCCTGTCTATAAGCTGCCATATCTTGTTGTCAGTTTACTGAGAACTATGCAAATAAAAAAATAAAGGTGAAGTTGGATCATAGAAATAGTCACAGTCCTGCTGCTGACAGACCCTGCTGAGGAGCTGACAGAGGTTCATTGTCTAGAATGCATGAACAGTAGAGATTCAAAATGCTATATTCCATTTGCAAGCATCATTTTAATCATATGTCTATTCTGAGCTATCTCAAAAGCATGATAATTAGTGTTGTTTAGCTGCCTAATGAGTATTTTCACACTATCATATGTTTGGATTCCTTTAAAATGTAAACTTCTGGATTTCCTAGATTGTAATATCTGTTTGGGGGATCATTATGACACTCATGTAATGGTTTTATACCTTTAAATTGTCAAAATACACTCCCAGTCTGAATTTCCCATATGCTAGGACACCTGAGAGGCCTGCCTATTGAGAGATATGAAACTGATACTGCACTGGGTAGTGGGTAGAAAGACTCTACGGATCATTCCTTCAAGCTTAAGCTCTCTGTTTTCCCTCCAAAAAGCAGGAATTTGGCCAAGGTTTAATACATACTTGGAAGAATATAATAAAAGGAAAATTACATCAGGTAATTAGGACCTGAAAAAGTCAGACTGCTTAATGGGTTAACCATCATTCTACAGTAAATCCCATCCCATGAAACCAAAAGAGAATGTTTGACTGAATAGACATAAAACTAGGAGAGAATTAAAGACATTTTAAAAAACTAATAATAAAGAAAAGGATAAGAACTGCTTGACAGAAGAAATATAGRTAATATTATTTAAGGAAAAATGATGATGCTACACTGGCTACCATCCCATTCCCACTCTTTTTCTCTCTTTCCACTGACTGGAATGGATCATGGGTGTTTATTTGTGTTTTAACACTCACTGYGAATGGGACTGGAATATGTTCTATATCAAAAGAAACAAATATTAAATGTCATATTTCACTCAGAGCTTCACACAAAAATGACAGCTGCTCAGGATTTATTCTGCATTTGCTTGGAGAAGCTGATTAGAAGTATATCTATAGAGGATTTTTATAAAGACTGACGATTTTGGAAAAGCTTTTAAACTAATCCAGCATATCTATGGATATGCACTATGAATGCTGTTACTGGACATGCATTTAGACTATGTTGTGCTTGAAGAAAGATTTAATTTGGAAATACTGCAAACTGCCTGGAATTTCTGATGTAATGTTTACCAGAAGGAAAATCAAGGAGAAAGGTTTAACAGTCTCATAAACTGAATCTCTGTCATCCTCTTTTGCATCTCAGGCCACTAGTCATGCATGTACAATGAAGATTCCCAAGGTCTCATTGTTGAGATGTGTCACYAGATACAGTATAGCTTTAAAGATTATTAATGTATTCTTGTAGGAGGAAGCTATCTATTTCCCCAGACTTSTTGTCAGGATTAGACTGATTCTAGCTCTGAGTACATAAGAAAAACAAAATCAAGAGTGTTTAATAGAGAACATCGCACAAGATATTTTTCTTAAGCATATGGCAAAAAGGTATGCAAGCATGAGTAACTTGATGTTTCCTCTTCCTCCTATCCTCAGAACTGCTGCAAGGCAAATACAAAGGGAGGGAGGGAAGGAAGGAAGGAAGGAAGGAAGGAAGGAAGGAAGGAAGGAAGGAAGGAAGGAAGGAAGGAAGGAAGGAAGGAAGGAAGGAAGGAAGGAAGGAAGGAAGGAAGGAAGGAAGGAAGGAAGGAAGGAAGGAAGGAAGGAAGGAAGGAAGGAAGGAAGGAAGGAAGGGGAAACACAAGCAGAAGCTGGAAATAGAGGCTGAAATTAAAAATTGGGGCATTTCTGAGGTTCAGACTTAAAGAGGTTCTTAAATAGGTTTCTATATTTTTATAGTTCTTGCAATAAACATTCTAAAAATTCTAAGCCAAGCAATGATAGGACTTTTGTGTGTATTCAGACATCTGTGTATTTAACTCACTAATGAAATTCTTGTGGTAGAATATTGAACTAGGATTTTTAAGACCCTTTCCTCTACCACAGAGCTACTTTGGTGAATTGTAAAATCATTGAGTGCCTCAGCTCTTTATAGGCAAAATTAGAAGAGGATTTCCTTTGTGTAGTCTATATAAGTCATGAGCAAGGAAGGAAACTAGTTCCACCAATGCTACAGGCTACCCCAGAGCTTCTATCACCAAGAACACCAAAGAAAAGCTCCGAGCACAGGTAAGAAGCTATAATGCTAAAAATACATCTGACCCTACAGAARTACAAGAAACCGTTCTCATCCTGTCCCAAAGAGTATGGTCTTTGGGATGCTTCTGGAGTCATGATCAAAACTGTAAACATAATTAGCAAAAGACAAGCAGTTACAAGCAGTCTTTAAAAAAGACAAGCAGCCTTAAACAGATTTACATCCTCTCCTTTATCATCTAGTTTCAGCAGTGTGGTAAACCTGAACACTAGCTTATTCATTACATCTGTGCCCCAATCTGTTTGTCATTTTATACTGTCATGTATATACATTAGGGAAAATATGGCAGGTTGTCATGGAGAATTCTAAAACTTTGATGGCTGCAAAAGAAAAAGAGAGATCAAAACTCCTGGATACCTCAACAACAGTGGTTCTTCATTTGAGGAAGACCTCAGCTGCACCAGTTAGTAATTTCTTTGTCCTACCTTATTGTTGTTGCTCTTCTCTGCATTGCAAGGGGCTCTGTGCCATGACCCAAATCCCAGCTAACTGCACGGGGTCATGTACTGTGTGAATCAGAGCGTTCTAAGTAAATGGGGCTGTGCAGCAAAATTACACATCAGACTGCTGCTGAGATGTGATAATAAGATAATAATGAGTTGATAATAAGAGTTTTTAGACAAAGGGTGAACAGCCAACCATATAGCAGTTGCTCAAAGTTTTAAGTGTCTTTTCTAATAATTGTGTTGCTAGTGGACATTTGTTATATCTTAAACCTAACAGGAAAGCAAACTAAGATATAAATTATTATAGCATGTATTTCCCAACATCATCACTTTCCCAGAAGCAAGTGAAGCAAATGGACTAGTTGCTTGACTGATAAGTTCCTATTTTCAGATGTTATTAACAGGTATCTCTAATAGAGTTTCAAGGAGTACTGAGATTCCTAATTTGGGCTTTCATACAAGTTGATCTCATTCARGCTGGCAGGGGAGAGGATCCTAAGGGTAATTCTGAAAGACAAAATAGTCAAGCAATATTCAGCTTCAAAAAGATAAAGTCCTGTAAGTTGAGATCTTAATACAATAGGAAGACAGTCCAATCATCATCCCACCAAGATTCAGGGAAAATGACACTTTGGGGTATCATCATGTACCCCATGTACGTAAATAGCCCAACACAGGTAAGCAAGAAAAACTGACGCAGACATAGAAAAGCCTTCTTGATGGCTTATGAAAAGGTACTTCAGTGCTGCAGTCAGAAGCTAAAATAGACTTCATGGTGTGTTGCTGCTGCTGCTCATAGACAGCCCAGGGATAAGCGTTGCCACAGAAGGAATGACTGAGTCACAAGAGTGGAAAAAACTGCAAAAGAGTAGATTTCACAGTGTTTTATATTTTTATAACACATTGGTGCACTAGGCTTAACCTTTGCACTAGTGGTTGTGTCCATTCTTACCATTAAGTTTTGTCATTAGGAAATCTGTAGACTTGTATTTCTTACCATACTGAAATTTTCAAAACAGTTTAACACCCTTTGAGCTTTGAGTTACAATAGGGACTAGAATTCCTATTATAAAGACAGCATCACCAAAGTAGTTTTAATAAATATTGATAACAACTTTTTAGATGTTAAGGAAATTTGCATAGCTATCCTCCACCATGGTATTCAACTGGAGTTACTTAATAATCTGTACTAGATGTAACAAAGAATAAAGTGTTTAAAATGGTAATTCTCTTTAAGAAGAATTCTCTTTATGCTGCAGCCAAGACTGTCTAAGAAGAATGTGTAATTATCTGTTCAACAGTGATTCCAAGGAGTTGAATATGTGCCCCTTTCACTTTAAAGAGAATTTCCTTACAAATTTTCAATACAATTATCTTCCATTTTAAAAGGAAGTACACAATTTTAAGAGCACAAAATTTGAGATAAAGAAAAATGGACAGGGTTTCAGTATGAGAGCTTTCCAAATCAAGATAAAAAGACTATGSAGTTCTGTTTTTCTTTTCCTTCTTTTTTTTTTTTTTTACTGGATTTTAGACATTTTTGTAAGATGTGAAGCTGATGCAAAAAGACAGGGTGCTTTTCACCTACAGAACMCCATATTTAGTATACATACTAAGACCTTATACTTAGTATACAGAATATCTTACAAAAACAAATCCAAATCAACATTATTTTTCAAGCTTTTTGTCTTTTTTTTTTTTTAACCATGCCTCACAGAGATCAGACTTAAGGTCTTGGATTAATTGGTACAGAAGACATATCAGAAGGAAGATAACAACTAATATAATTACATTAAGAAGCATTAGCTAGTTCATTGGCTGGCAATAGCAAGTTGTGGCCTCAAGCAGATACAGAGTAACTGGCCTAAATTTGTGTGTAGTAATCATAGTAAAGTGACAGATGTTGTTTACATCAAGTGTTGGAGGATTCTCCATCAACACAAACTCAGATCAGACTGTGACAGACTGATCTGGTGCCACAGAGCGCTCAACTCCTTTTTAGGAAACTTTAACCAAAAATAAATGGATTCCCCTCAGTACTCACACATAATTCTAACTCTCAAATGACTATACCTCTTTTCAAATTTCTAGGGCCAACAAATGACTATACCTCTTTTCAAATTTCTGGGGTGAGAAGAGAACAAGAAAAATATCCTTTTCTTATAAGCCCTCTTAATATTCTGATATCGCAGATAATTGTGACTATATCTGTAGACGATAAGGTTGTGATAAATTTTTTTTTTATACGTAAGACAAGATGAAAAGTTTTATTCTTTCATAGTAATAACACTAATTTTAAAAAGACAGTGTCCTTCATTGTCCCTGGGTTCAGCAATCTTTTGCCCAGTTGATACAAAACCAGGTATATTTTTGTTTTCTACAGCCTCAATCATTTAAGCATATAAAGACAAGAATAGCTACTTTTAGCTAAACTCTAAGACAGGCAAAAAATCCATAGTATTATACWTTTTTTTTTCCTTCCTTGGCACTTCTAAAGCTATGGTTTTTGTTTTTTTCCTCTCTTYAGTGACAGGGAAGGATTTCATCCATCCTTACAATGTTCCAGATCAGCTCTATCTAAGCACGAGGGTCTACGGTAGGTTTCAGCTTATGGTCTTTGTAATTTTGCCTTGTGTGCAAGTTCCSTGGATTTTATTGCCTACTTCTTAGTCTTATTGTGATTTATTTCATTACAGCTTTACCTGCATTAAATCCATCAATGGAACTGTCATTTTTCTCTTTTCCATTATTTATCGATTTTCCATTATTTTTCTATAAAGAACGTATTGTTGCCTTAGAGAGTTCTGCAGTTGCCATATTCTAGTCATATATCTCTTCACTTTTTCTTCCCATCAATCCATGAAGACCATTTCCATTGGAGGGCATTTGATATGAGATACAAGAGAGACACAGTCACCTCTGACCTGTTAAAACTCTGATAGCGTTTTAACTCTATCAGTTTAACTGTTTAACTCTGACAGAGTTAAAACTCTGATAGAACAGGATATTTATGACCTGCTACAGACCACTCATTTGTACCAATCCCAAACTTTTCAGTTTTCAGACTTTTCTCTTTTTGATGTGATGCTCACTTTATAAAGGACATATTCTCCCACCACACAGTGTAAATGCTGCTTTGAATGGAACATGATGACTAAAAAGATGGTCTCGGGATGGTCAGAGACTGACAGGATGTCCTGAGCTGTCCATATTCCCTTCTGCTATTCCATGTGTTTTAATAGATCTTGCAGCAAAGGTATAACACAGTGATGGCTTTCCTCACACAACAGAGAGTATGGCTGAGGCAACTCAAGACCATTCACCCTTTCCAGATTTTATTCAAAACTAACAGACCTTCCTCTTTTACCATGTGTTACTCATCTGATATGAAATCTGTGGGAGTTCTGAGTAAATTGTGGTGGCTGAGAAAAGGCTTCAGATTTCCAGACTAGCTAGCTAGATAACGTTAGATACCTAACTGATCCATCAAGACAAACTATGGATTAGCAAAAAAAAAAAAAAGAAAAAAGAAAAAAAGAAAAAAAAGTCAACTGAAGTGACTAAAGTGTCAATGTGTTAATGCATTCTTCTTAGTCATGCAGAATCAGCAGGTCCCAGGAAATATTATGCCTTTAGCAAAATGTCAGATCTTCCATGCTCATATATTTTTTTTAAAGCAGAACATAATATTGAGCTATATATGTAAATCATGCATATGCACAGGATAGTGTCCCATAGCCCTGACACATGATTGATATGTCATAATATTTTAATATGGGCATKACGAGTCTGTAGTTGAGTAGCAGTCCTAGAATGTACTTCACAAGAGGAAATAAAGTCAACTTCTTTGTTCAGAAAGTGCTGATATTCTAAATTTCATCCGSTTAGTGGTTAAGGGAACAGTTATTCAAAATCTGCCTTTTGGAGCCCAAATTCTCCTGAAGTAAAATTATTTTCACATTGAGACTGAGATAATTTGTCATTTTTGTCCTTCATACAGTTCCATTTAAATGTTGTAAAGAGCTTCCCAACAGAAGGATAACAGTACTGAATGATCCAAAATGCAGTGTTAAAAGCTGTTAGTTTTACATTTTATTTTTAAATAAGAATTGTTCATTTGTCAAATGTGGTAAATAAAATCTTCCTCTTCCTTAGAAACTCCTTGAATTATATTTTCTATTTTAAATCCTGAGATTTCTAAGCAAGTTCTTAGTAAAAATTATTTAATACTCTCACAATATTATAAGCAAAATATCATTTTAAAAATGCCCATTCTGCCAATGCGAAAAAAATGCCCCAATTCTGGCAAATATAAAACTGGTTTATCTTGGTGTCTATATACTGCAAAATCTGAGAACCTCCAGAAATTTGGAATAAACTGATTTGCTCATATATCTAATTTCTTTGAAAATTTAAGGAGCACAACATTTGATAACATGGAGTTTTATACTGTTTATAAAATAAGTAGCAGTGTAAAACCCTTTGGAGGAAGGGAAAATCAGAAGATGTAGTTTTAGAAATGATCAGAACTGTAATTTGCAACCAGCAGCTCGTTTAACACAATGTCTTAAATCGTATTCTTTCTCTTCACTGCCGCTGGACTGGACTCAGAAAGACAAGTACTGCATTGCTCCCTGTGCATGACAGCAAAAGCTTTCATTGCCAGATTTAGCCCACGCAGAAGACCTATTAATTTAATCCTGTGAGCTTCCAGGTATGGTTATGTCTGCTGCATAGGGTTGTAGACAGGCACTATCAGCTAGATAAACATCAGATTGGGGCATAGTAAAAAAAAAAAGTAAAATACTGAAAATAAGCTCAAGGAGGTATACACTAGTCTTTTACCACAGATAAAAAAACAATGCTGAACAAGTGGAAGGTCTTGTTCAGTTTTTCACAGCAAATGAGGAGATTAGGAGTAGTCTACTAATCGGACAAGAGTACAGACCAGTTTTGGTGAGGTCACCTCTGCAGCACATGCACACACACAATCAGGACTGACAGGCTAAGTCAGTCCTTAGCAGGATAGTGAAAAGGATAATGAAACCTAGCAGATATCCCGATATATTCACTCCTTCCCAGGTATTCCTTCCTTTKATTCTTGCCAACCAGTTCATCAGAGTGGGTCTCCAAGCAAAATGCAGTAGAAGTCTAATACTTAGAATTACAGATAATTTTTGTAGCGTGACACTGAACAGAACCAAGTGAAAACACACAAATTGAATGAGTCTCTCTGAGAATGTTACTTCCAAATACCTTACAAATTTTGGACAGGAAAGAAAAGGGTTAGCACACCTAATGTAAATTACGGTGTTAGTGAAAAACTGGAGGATGGATGTAGAACAATTTTTTTCAGAAATAAGATATTGCATGCTGGGGCAAGATGCAGTGCCAGGTCACATAACACTGATTACAACTACAGCAAACCAGACATCCCAGGAGTGCTTACTATGCATAGAGTAATAAATAATAACGAGATGGTGGAGTTTTTTTCCTTAATAGAAAGTTATGAAGAAGGCCAGCTGCTAGAAATACCTGGTAACAAAAACTAGTTGGGATGTGTCAATATTCTGTGATGCTGTAAAATTCAGGTCAGGATTATTTTTTGTATGTCGATCTATGTCATTTGTTCTTCACTCATATTCCAGGAAATCACACTTTGCAAGAAAACACAGTACTTCACCAGCAGCATCATGTCTTCAAAAGTCACTACAGTACAACATCTCTTCAGCATAGCAAGAAAGAAAACTCTTTCCAATAAAGAGCTTATGAAAGCTTTGGGACAAGTGGTCATTCATCTTAACCCAAGCTTGTGAAGCTGTCCATATATGTGAAGTTCTTGGAAAAGCTGCCAAGAGTTTCAGATTTTATACTCAAGCAGTCAGGAGATTTTTTATCAGCACACAAAATTCAGGGGTGAATCTCAAATTGATACCGCAGATACTTATTTTCCAAGTACACAGTGCCTGTCTGATTTTAGATGTGAGTTAGACAAACAATAAAATCTGGCAAAATACTTTAGAACACCCCAAAAATAATTATCCCCTTGGTTGGTTTGCAACCATTTCTGACAACTATAGGCTAAATATCCTCAACAGAAATCTAAAGTGCAGATAAAGCAAATGAGAATTAAAATTTAAATCAGAATAAATACATAAACACACACATGCACATACACTGTCCTGACATCTAAAGGGCAATGCTTAGGCAATTTTTCTATTTGGTTTCACAATTCACAAAAGTATGATCCAGGTTAATAATAACACATAAAAAATACATTCTCTCCACACTTACTGTGCTTCCCATAAAGCTTCTCTTCACATAATCCTACCTAGAGACTGTTTTTAAGATATTGCCATGCCAAAGTTCCAGGATTTGACTACGTTAAACTGTTCCTGGAAGAAAAAGTAATATTCTTCTCTACCACTGAGAAGACTGAGTGAATGCTGAGAAACAAATATCATCCCTAGATTCACTGGGCATTGGAGATCATAGAATAAATAAGACAAATTTTTAGAGAAATGAGATACTAAAGCTGCAAAACAGAATTACTTAATACTACTTACAATTTCATAGCTAAGCAGTACTTTGGTTACCTGTAAGAGTCTGTTACCACAGTCAAGAAAAAGGTGACTTCTTTAAGCATTGCTTTTTTTTTTTTTTTTAATGCAGTGCACTAAAACTTTGAGCTATCAAAAATGATGCTCAGCCTGTTAGAAAGTTTCCTTCCAAATGCTACAGCTCACATTAATGCCAGACATTCCAAAATGTCCTGTGTCATTCTGACATGAATATGAATATGGGTAGAGCTGTACTGGAACATTTGCATTGTGGGAAATGTTAACTAATCTTCAGTCACAACTGAAAATTCAGGTGTGGTACCTAAAACAACTGAACTGCTCTCCAACCTACACCACACTACCAAGATTTCCATGTCTCAAATTGACTCCTATAGAGTAAAAAGTCAAGAGAAAAGCCTAAAAGTCATGGAAATTATGTCTGGATCGTGGAAGGATTTTCCCTGTTTGATTACAGTTGGTGAGAATAAATACAGTAAARTCAGGCTTTCCTGTATATTACACAGAATCTGTGAGTGCTGCCATCCTTGAAGGCTGACAAAACAGTAAGGAACAGTGTCCTGCGGTGTTGTCCCTAATATCAGCTGCTGTAGAGGGACTGCTGGGAATGAGAGAGTTCTCTGCAAGCTCCCATCCAGGGACGGCTGCATTGACATTGTCCCATAGATCATTCACAGATGAAGAGGTCAATGCCACGGACATGCTGCAATATGGGTACTGCAAAGACATCACTATATTCTGGCATCCTCTTTTCCTGATCCACTGACAGGAAATCAATACAGCAGCCTGAWGCCTGAAGCAGGGAAAAAGAGAAAGATAATCTGAAAATTAATAATTGTTTTAAATGAAACAGTATGTTCATATCAMCATGTCATACGAACAAAAACAGTGAAAAGGTACACTAAATAAACTAAGATTAAAGGAAACTAACAGTTTCCTTTGTTACGTTTAAGAAATAGGGAAAGTGGATCTGTTGATTGGAATAACTATATATAACTATATAACTATGCAATAAATCTGCAAGTAAGGTCAAGATCAAGAAAGTGAAAAGTCCTTAACAAATGAACATATGGCAGCTATGTACTAAGTCTTGTTACTGAAGAAGATGGAGACTTGATTCAATTTGATTTGAATCACATTCACTGGTGATGCCAAAACTGAGAGTAAAAGAAATGCTAAAAGAGAATCAAAATATTCTATAGCTCAGAGATAGTGAGGAAAAAAAAAAAAAAAAAAAGAGAGAGAGAGAGAGAAAATAAAATATTAATGTTGAGTTTTCAATTCAACTTTCGCAAAATTTTGGCTGATAATACTGTCATTTTCCTACAGATTATTTCATGCACACAACTGTGCTCTTCCTATTTCTATTCACTATGCTATTCAAAATGATCTCATTAACTTTGGGTACACTTTCTTTAATTGCTGGGTCTTACAGGTAAATATTTGTTTTTAGATTCAGTTGTGATATGAAGTTTACTGGAACTCTTACGACTACGACTATACTATGTGTAAATTCATGTGTAAATTCAAGAGATGCTCTGCAGACTGAGGGAAGTGCTGTCTGAGTACAGTTATTCTAAACTTACAACACTAAAAATGAAACAGGGAGTAGAATCAAAAAAAATTGTAGATTCAGAGCAGGACACCCAGAGATTGTTGAACAAGATGTCAGTGTGAAAGAGAGAACTGAAGCAGTAGGGACCTCACCAGAAAGTGAAAGCCATATCCCAACTCAGTGAAACATGTAATCTTCTTCTGTGTGTTAAAACAAGACAGAACAAAAGTACATTTCAGAAATCAGAAATTTGCTACAGTTCCCTCATGTAAGAAACCGGGCAATAAGCCTTTTGTAAGGTGCTGAGCTGCTGACACAGTGTGAAGTAAACACAGATCGGATTTCTGTAATTTCTGATGACAAATTTGGTGCTGGCTTCTCCTTTTCTTTGTTCTGTTGTGCTTTCATGGCATTCCTCAAACAGATCCATATTCTTCAAGCTGAAATGAAGTGGCTCAGGCTTCCACTCTATGGCCCCTCTCAGGACAGTCATAAATTGTGTGKTTAGTTGTCTTTCCCTGACTCTTAAGTTGCCTTTTGTGTCACACACACTTCATTTTCTCCAATACCATCTGCAGGTTTGGACGAGTTGAATCTTGAGGCTTTTTTTTTTCCTTTCAAGCTCTGCTCTGAGCTGGGAGTTTCCTGATGCTATTGGCACTGAAAGGAAACAAGATAGATAATCACTGAATGCCTTAGAGCTCAGAAAAGTTTTCTCTGAAGCATCCAGAGGTCCAACTAGTTTTTGCTGTCCTCCACCCCACCATGGGGACTCAGCGCCTCACTGGGCTCTCAGGTCTTGTCTCTCCAGGTAAATCAGCCTGATAGATGTATTGCTGCTATCAGACTGTGCTGTCCTGAAAGTCTTACTCTGCATGATACTTCAGCATCTACCACACCTTCAATTAAACAATTTGTTTGTTTTGTTTATTCATTTAATTCTCACTGTTGGATGTTAAACAGCACTTGCAGGAACAGCACAAAATGGGCACGCACAGTTTTTGGAAAGTGAAAATTACTGTGAGCAAGCAACAACAGTTTATTATTTGTGCTCTATTATAATTAATTACTTCACACAACTGGAAAGCATGTTGTGAGTTTAAGGTGTTTGTAAGAATGAATAGCCTTATAAAATGTAGCTGGCAGCTAAATCTGTCCTTGTCATCCACACTCGGTTTAGGTGCTTTCAGTGCTGGATCGATGTGCCTGCCAAAGGCCCTCATAGGCCCATTAGTGTCTGGAGTGACTATACTCTTAACTAGACATTTTTATATTCCTCCATCCTTTGAGTCATAGTTAGAGGCATTTGGAAAAAAACACTACACACATTAAGAACTAGGACTAGCCAGATAACCAGGCCTTGCTAGAAAACTGTGCATTATATATTGAAAATTAGGCATCAGAAGCCATCTGTTGGAATATAACTGTTTTTCAGACCCTTTCTTTCAGCCTGCTGGTGTAATTCAGTATCCCATATGACTGGTCATGCAAAGAATCATTAAATCTTCATTGCAGGCTTTGGGTTGAAAAAAAAATCACGAAAAGGGAGGCAAACTTAAACAGAATTTTCTCCCATTTTTTTCTCCATGGTTCGATTAATCCAATCTTGGGAAGCAATGTGATTAGAAACGGAGTATGAAGCTTTGGTTATCTGATCTAAGAATACCAGGAGAAGCTGAGAACCTGAAGCATCTTACATAGCAGCACTCCCTGGTACACAAGCAGCTAGCAAGCTAGCATGACCAATGGGTATGGCAGCCAAAAATGCCTGGGAAACTGGTGGATTCTGAGGACCAGGTATTCACAAGAGGATGCAGATGCCAGGGATGGACCAAGACATGGAAGATGTTAAAGCTGCTGTGGCCAAAGAGAGGAAAATATATTATTATTCTTAGGGTATTGTAATCTTTTTTGTCRTTATGTAGAATATCTGCTTTTGATTTTTACGTGAAGGATGAAATATATAAATATAGTACAACTATCTGGATCTTGGTAAAGAATTGCAGAAGCCATTACCATCACAAGCTCTTTTGTACTTAACTCAAGCTCTGTGTACTTAACTAACATTGCATTATGGAGTCAGTCAATGGTGGGGATATATTTAATTCCATGGTAACTATTTTCTCTTTTTACTAGGAAAAGATCTTTAATGGATAATGAATCTCTTCTAGGCAAAGTTTTAAAAGAAGAGGTTATGAGAGGAATAAGCTAAATCTTGAATTTGAGTATACAGAGTATCTATGACTGAAATGGAAGTAAGAACTTAATAAAATGGGAAAACTTTGATCATACAGAGAATGTGGAAGTCGATCAGGTCTTTTGAAAATAAATGTGAACTCAGATTATGATAATTAATGACTGATGTATGTTAACTGTTCTGCCAAAAATACAGTGTCTTTCTCTGGGATTGAACTCTAATGTAGTCTATTATTTCCTCTCTGGAGACTGACTACTGKTTCAAGAGCAGTCGAAAGCTCGGTGAGAATAAAGAAACCAGCTTTTCCCAAACAAAATCATACTAAACATGTGTATACATTCATCTGTCTCCCTTACACAGATTCTTACAGTTAAARGCCATGGTAAGTTACATTGAATGTGTAAGTACAGATGTACTTTACTTTGGCAACTTAGATGTTGCCAAATGTAACTCCTTCAAGAAAGATTTTTCTTATTGTCTTCATCCCTCAAGATCATTGAGGCTTCCTGCCTTTGTTATGCTGCAACTACAAGCAACAACATGCCTTTCAGTTTTATCCGCAGACAAAACCACATGTTATAGGTGACCTCCCAAAAGGATTTATTATGTCCTGACAAAGCCAGAGTCTATTGAATATGTTCGCTGGGGTGGGATACGAAAAGGGACACTAGCAAGAAATTACATTTACATGAATAAAGGGCCAGGATAATCTCTGGGACATCTGTTTAATGTTCAAGAGTCAATGGTGCTGATAATCCAAGGTGGGTCAGTCTGAAAAATCTTAATGTCCCCTACCCTTCTAGCAGATAGCATTTCCATAGATAACTGTTGCACCGAGCGCAGCTCACTCCATGAAACTTCATGTGAGGAGAAATTAACAGAATAGAAATGCATATTAATAGTAAGAAAACATTTGAATAACATCACTACAGAAACCTGGCAACTGAAGGATTGCAGAAAGAAAAAGCAGGGGCAGGAAGATAATGGGCTGATTCCTGCTAAGTCGGTGCTGCTGCTGTTACTAAATGCAGTGTAGAACCACGAAATACCTTTCTCTCCTAAGGAGATGGCAGTCTTGAATTACAGTCTCTGGAGGAGACAGAGCTTCCCATAGAAGAAATCTAACCCATGTTGGTCCACTCAYTGGCTCGTCACAACTCCTCCTGTTCCGGACTTGCAGGGCTACTTCTTCCTGATTTCAGAAATGGCAATTCTGAATGTAAGATCTGCTGTTTCCTCGGTGAGGAAGTAGAAGAGAAGATAAGCAATGTCAGAAATGGGTACACTGACAGCCTTAGCCAGTCTGATTGAGCAACTGTTCGAGCTCTACAGGACGGACCATCAATCCTGAGCTCTGCTTGAATTTCCCCAAGATTTTACTAGCTGTCAATGTGGCACATAGCATGTGGTACCTCCAAAGCTTCCAAAATAAAGGAAATAAATCTTATCCTTCAGTAAGACTCTAGRCACAGAGTATTAGTCTAACACTCCCTTCTTTAGCCAAATATAGTTCCTTATCAGATGGCAGAGGAACAAGCTGCTCTGTCTCTGCCACCATCCCCTTAACCCTCTATGATTCTTCTGGTAGTAGGACCCAAAACATTAAGGATTCCAGCAGCAAAGGCTCTGTGCAGGCAAGGGAAGGTTATGGTAAGAAGGATAATGCAAACCCAAACATGTCATTTAGCTTCTTACTACCAGCAAACTGTACAGGATCTGGGTGGAATAACCAGGTTCTGGGGTCCTGCCCCACTCCATATGCTCTAAGAAAAAATATACTTCAATTTAAAGCAGAAGAGAGACCAATAGGAAATGAAAACAAAATGCTGCATCCTTTATGTTTCATATAGGGAGAAAAACAAAAAGGAAATATCAGACAAAGCAGAGGGATTCTGCTGAGGAAAGAATCTTCAAACCATGACTGGAAATCTGAATTCTGCTAGAAGAGACCTGAAGCAAGAGTTGCTTTAATGCTTGCTTTGTTTATGAAAGGGCTAAAAAAAGATGCCAAGGATATGGTAAAAGATTCACTGTAATGACTGGAAGCTGAGGGAAGTCAGGGTTTTTTTCCTGYGAATGACAGGTTAAAGGTATGACAGCAGAGAGCTTTTATTTTCCTTGGCTGTTTCCCATTATGGCTGACATTATTGCCATGGGCTAATATTTTGCACATAGACACTGATAAATCTGAACTGCAATATAACATACTACTCAGGCATGCAGCATGATGCTASTGCTTGGCTGATTGTTACCTATAAAACCTAATTAAAATCAATTAAGATTTGTAGCTGGAGGTCCACATTTTAGCAGAACATAAAAAAGATAACAATACTTGATTACAATACTTGATAACAATACTTTTTTTCTCCCCATTTATCTTTGCAGATGTCTTACAGGTGAATGTGAACAACCCTTACTTTTAAATATTTATGACAGACTTGACCAAAGTTTATCTGTTAGTCCCATAGGAATGCTGACATAGTTAGCATTTCCTTTATATCAAAACCTGTCATATGTTTAATCTTTTGATCTCTAGTGATAACAGGAAAAGCAAATTTAGACTAACATCAATGTTAAATTCCCTAATAATTTTTCTAGTGAAGGGGTTCTGGGACCCATAAGCTGGACTGTCTTCCGGTATCTTCCAGTTGAGAAAGCTTTTCCTTGAGAAAGCCCTTTGAGAAGTCCTAAACAATACCATTAAAGAGACATTAGGGAAGAAAGGTCAGTATCTGAATGAAGATCTGATGTGCTGGCTCTGTACTGCCAACATTTCTGAATCCATAAGATGATCATAAACCAAAAATACACAGGTTTTGGTTATTACTTCTTGGTAATAAAGAGAAAGTATTCGCTGTTTCCTCCTGTTAAATCCTTTGTGATAGTATATTTTTACTTTCACCTTGCAGAAATAAACCAATTGAAGCCTATACTTTATACTGTTGTGTACCATTTTATATTTCATTTCTGCTGTGGCATAGGTCACAGCAGAGAGCAGGTCAAGGCTTAATATGGAAGCAAAGAGTCAAAACAGTTTCTCATCTCCCTGCCCTGTGTTCTGAATATTCAGTTTTTGCTAAGCACTCTGCAGTTCAGTAGCATAAGCATCAGATATGCAGTAGCTGAATACACCTGGCATTTAGTAGAGCTTTAAATCAAAAAAAAAAAAAAAAAAAAAAAAAAAAAAAAAAGCTTTTATTTTGAGCATTTGAGTTCACTTTTTGATGTATTTCTGAAACTGTGGCAATGGGATCACTTTGCTGCTAAGTTTTTGCAATCAAGCCGTCAGATAAAGATTGCTCTCGGCTTTAATTCATTATTCTGTCAGGATTTAGCCATGTCAACCAATTGAAAATTCTATGAGACTAGTTGAAAATAATTGCACTTGTTATTTTTTTTCCCAATTACTGTGGTGTCAAATTCTTTAGAGAATAGTGATTTCTGACCAGTGCCAGTTGTTCAGCTTTTCTTTTTTTTTTTTTTTTTTCCAGCTGTGTGTTTCATAGAGCTCTGCTGTTTCTTCAGAAATAATGGCATCCTTCCATTTATTAGAATTCAATTTCTGTTTTTTTATATGTAAAGATATCCACAGGCCATCTTAACCTTGCCTCTTGTTGCTGTGTTCTATGAATTATTCAGAAACTTTAGCCTTTGAAATGGTCAGTAATTACATAACTTAACTACCAGGAAAAGCAGACAGACTGAACATAAAGAGACATCACATAACAGATTTTATGTCCCTCAAGTAGGGCCTYAGTGGGTATATTTTACAGACAATATGAAATTAAATGAGTACATTTAATCTACTCATTGGCATTTTACATTTTTATAGTTTGARGTTTTAAAATTTTTTTCCACCTGCCCCCTAAAGAGCACTTGGAATCTTTCTCTTGCTCACCTGCCTTCCTTTTGAACTTTACTTTTCTGGAGGTTGACAAATCCATAAGTTACTGAATATGATAACTAAGAAAGAAAGTAGGAGCAACAATAGATGTACAGACTGATAAATAATCTATTCCTGACAGTGCCAAAAGCAAATGCTGTTGAGGAGCAGCCTCTTTCCACAGACAGTTCCACTCATATTCAAGGGGAGAGTTTGAATTTAACAGCACTTGGAGATTTTAGTGTATATTGTTTCTGGCTTATTGATGAACGTGTTGAACAAAAATCAACCCAGCACTCATCCCCAGTAGGTGCCACTGCTGAGCCTTCTCCCATGTGAAAAAGTGACCATTAACCTCTATCGTCTACTTCTTATCCTTTGAACTTCAGAGAAAAAAAAGTGCACTGTTTGCAAATTTAGGGCAACTAAGTTCTTTTAATAAACTTTTTCATGCAGAATCCTTCAGTAGGTTCTTGAAAACCTACATCTCTTGTGTCCAGGGGATCTCCTTCATTCATGTATTTACTGGCTCCTGCGCATCATTCAAGCCCAAATTAAGAATTATGTTCTTTGGTGAGTATTCTAAGACTAGTTGTTCTATAAAACTATGATTTATTTTATTCAGAAAAAAATGTTATCATCTTGATAGGACATTGATCCAGTCTGTATGTAGAACCTAGAGAACTACTGCTCCTACCATGTGCTCTAAATCTGCAAAAAGTAAGTTCTTAAACCTGGGTTTCGAGAAGAAAATGAGTTTTGAGAGGTCATGAGTCTTGCATCCTCACCTGTGAGACTTAGGCTCTTTAAATGGCATCATCACCCATTCATATTGGACTTAAAGCGGTCGAAGAAGCTGTCCAAAACAACATGAAATAAACCAGTGCATTGCACCAGCAGGTAAAGCCCTCAATCATTTTTGTAACTCTTCTCTAGCTCTGATCTTCTTCAGTATTATGGCATGGAATAGAAAGAAGAAAAAATTTCTGTCAACTAGACTGCTAATATTTTAAGTTACTTTTGCAAAGGCAGCTTCATAAAATGTATATTCCTTATTTATTTCTGTAGTGACCCTGTCAGTGTTCTGCTCTGTGGCATCAAAATACTATATTATGTTAAAAAAAAAACATACTTGCTTAGAATCAGAATGAGATAACCACAATGAAAGACTATTACAAGCAACTTTGAGGCAAATGAAAACTGCAGTTAAATCAACCYGTTTAGCTGTATTTACTGTACTCTTGGCATTTATATTTGCAACTGTAATACTGGGAAAAGTGTTAATATGACTGTCTCTGTATCATATTGAGAGAGACTGTTSAGACCTTTCCTATTCAAATACAGATGTTGTCCCTTCACGCAGGAGGCACACTGGAGGACTGGAAACAATTGCAGGTTGTTTGGCAAAATTTGCTGTGCCTGTCAAAGGTTAGGACTCCCAGTTTCCACTGGGCCCAGAGCAATAACTGCATGTCTTTTCCACACATTTATCAGTGTGCTTCAGTATAGCCCACTTTTTAATTTTAAGCTAGATAAAATGGCTTCAAGATGTTGCAAAACCTCACCAAGAAGCAGGTGAGCAATCTGAGATTTAACATTTTACATTTACATTTTTACATGTTACAAAAASTAACAGTAAGCAAATCTAGGACTCCATATTTTAAAGACTGTGTAATACCAACAGTAAAAGACATTCATGGTCATCCTTACTTACTACAACAGGTGCTATGTGTTGGCCATTACAGCTGAACTACTTGGAAGAAACATGTATTTGAGCAACAAATCTTTAGAAATGTAATTCCTGAAACTGCTGCTGTTCTTCCTGTACTGTCATCTCATTTGCAAAAGTTGACTGATTAACAGGATCTGTGCAGATAATTTAATTAAATTCTAGATTTCTACTTTTCAAGCAAAAAGAGRTTTCATGATCTACTGACTCTACTGCTTAGCCACAGATTATTTTGCAATGTAAGATCAAGGATATTTTTTAAGAGATTTCTTTTGTTGAATCATCTATATTTTAAACTCTTCCAGTTGCATAGAAYAACTCTTCATCTCAAACTGTCCCTGAAACAGTTCAAAAGAGTCCCTGTGGTACATTCATGCCCTTAGGCCAAAATGTCATTATGAACGTAAGAATATTCTAAAGGATCTATGACTTTCAGAAGGTCAAGCAAACCTCCTTCTGTTCCTTTTGCAACAAGTAAAAAATATATATTTTCATATATTAAATTTTGTGTTGACATGTAACAAAGATTATTTATTTCTGTTGRAGATCATCTAGTCACATGCAGAATTTCATTCTTGAGGCCACCAATATTTTTTTTATTTGCAGCTATAGCAACAGGTAAACTCTAGAGTTTCTAAATGTTCCCTTCCTATTATTAGGAATAGAATATTTAATTGAAAATGATAGTGTCAAGATATGAGGTCTCTTTGTCACATTGAAAGGCAGCTTTTCAGGATCCTATTGAATTAGAGATTGTTGTTTTCTGGAAATTGTGTTTCAGTGTTAATGACTTGTCTATTTTCAACAGAGCCTGGTACCAACAGTCATTAAGAAATAGGCATTTAAAAAAAAACTGTACTCTGACCACCACTTGTCAACCCGGAACAGCACCTAAACATGTGCTACTTTTGTTTCCCATCCTTCTTCAAATTTGTAGTCTACAGTTTTTGTTTATATGCATGTTAGGGGATATTGCTGCATGAGCAAAGGAAGATAAGGAAAACCGCAATAATGTCAAGATAACACAAGAACATTGCAAGTGTCATAATTTAACACATATCCTAAATTTGCYTGGGTCATTTTAGAAATATATGTTACTGTCTTTCAAGAAGAGTCCCACAGAAAGATTCTGACATGTCTTTATAAGGAAGTTATTTTTAAAAATACTAAAAATACCTATTGATTTTTTGTTGTTGTTGTTTTGGGGATCATTTTTTATTCCAAAACATTTAGGAGAAGAACATTTTTACATTAATTAGCAGTTTTGTTTCTCTATTTATGAAAGCATTTTGTAAATTTCATTTTTATTTATGAGAGCTGCCTTCGGTACTATCCCTAGAAACTTGGATAGTTTGCATTAAAATAATAATAAACAAACAGGAACTCATTTGAAAATAACAAGGTCTCTGAGCAATTTTATTGTGTTTGGAAAGAGGGCCACTGCTGAAAGCACTTTCATTGTGGCTGATTAGACAGAGCATGTTTCTTTGCCACTAATATTTTTATTCTAGCAAACGTGATGTTAACCATTTAATATCTGATGTGAAACTTGGAGGCAAAAAAACAACAATCA
This sequence comes from Nothoprocta perdicaria, assembly GCF_003342845.1. NCBI lineage: Eukaryota > Metazoa > Chordata > Aves > Tinamiformes > Tinamidae > Nothoprocta > Nothoprocta perdicaria. Next base: position 36,488 of record NW_020455652.1, read on the forward strand.
TATTGTTCAGTTATTGTTCAGTGATGGCCAGTTTAAACAGCCTGGCASTCTTGCATGAACCCTCCTATTCCTTTTCTCAATAGTCATGCAGAGCACCATAAAACAGCTTTTACATAGGGAAACTATATACAGGCTATAGGGGAAAAAATCTAGAGTATGCAAATGCCTCACAAATTCTCCATGATACATGACTCTAGCTTCTGAGATGAAATAAGAGCCATGGAAAATTAGGAGCTCTAACATTCAGGCTATATGCAGGTGACTAATCTTTTCTGTCCTGTCTCTGGGGCAGAGCAATGAAGCCCAGCTCAGCGAGTGTCACATTGCAATTTCCAGCCACCACACATACACACACTGTGCACTGAGAGCTTTCCCAGCATCTTGTAGGATAAAAGTTACTGCTGTATTGGAACAAACTGGTTTCAGTCATGCTATCATTCCACAGCACAGAGCACTGATTCCTCCTAAAGAACATGAGGTGAATCTGCTCTTGAAGATAGCTTTCACGTCTCCCACTGCTTTACTTCTGGTGGTATCTAGCCCTACACTCAGACTAAAGAATGCAAAGCATGCAGACATACCCCAATGAACTTCAGTCTATCTTAAACTCACCTCTTCACTATGTCCCCAGACGGAGTCTTGTGTTGCCACATCTACACTGTTGTTGATGAAAGCTAAGGTATATCTGCATATAGTCTAGCTGTGTTTATGAATCACTTAAAATGCAGGAACTTTGGAAAAGATCAGCAATGGTAGGAGTAAGTTGGGGTATATTAGAAAGAGCAGAGCAGAAGCTGTAGCAGTCCTTCTAGGGAAGCACCTTGAAAGGACAGAGAATTGGCCGTTGATTTTAAGCTTGATATACTGGGGCACAATTCACTTCTGCCATTTTTCCTGTGTCGCCATGCATTGCTTTCTGATGCCTCAATCCTCTGTCYGCACAAGAGTGTGTGGTGAAGATGAACTGAACTGGTAGAAGTTCAGGTGCTCCAGCAACAGGAGCAGGATGAATGGCAGACAGAATGCTGAAGTGAACACCTGAGGGGTAGGTCTCAAGATGGTGGCAAGAGCCTTTTCAAAGATTTGACATTTTTCCCTCTTTGATTCCCTGGTGTGGAGTAGACACTCTACAAAAATGTGGTTGGAGGAAATTGCACGCTTCAGAGGTCACTAGTAACATAAGTGACCCTCAGCTGTACCATGAAGTCACATGAAACAGGAAGAATGTACGAGGTCTTTATTACTGCAGTTCCCTATAGTTTGTTGGAAGGGGTCAACCTGAACAGGGGGAAGATGTGACTAGTTTTGGCAAAGAACCAGGTATAGCAGCGTAAAACCCCTTTCACCTAGAGCTGAAGGGCTGACATGTCCCGGGCCTCAGGTCCAAAGGGCCTGAGATTAATCCCCCTTCTCTCATCAGGCAGGTTTGACCTGTAGTCATACATCCCAAGAGTACGAAAGGACCATTTCCTTAATAATGGCTTCTTACTCTATGCATACTACTGCCACACTGAGCTGTAGAGCAGCTCAGAAAATCCATGAAGAGAAGGCATATCTATCAGCATCTATGTGCGAGCAAGATCTGCTGCTGCTTCTTTAAATAGTTATTTAATTTAAACTTGTCTTAATTTAATTCTTCTGCTCTCAGACTGTCAGCTCCTGTCTCTGCAGTGCCCAAAGGGCCAGTCTTCACTGCCCATTAATTCAATTTATGCTCAAAGCACCATTGCCTTCCTCCCAGGCTGCCCATCATCCAGAGAGAAACTCCCTATAAAAAACTGAAAAGTCACTAACATTTTCCTCTTCTGAATCCCTCTCCAGCCAGGATACTTGTAAAATAGCCCAACCATAGACATGGAAGCCAATGTACTCTGTGTGCTGTTCCTTGCATTGAATATGATGGTCTGATTTGACTTTGCCTTTTCCCCAGTTGTTTTCTCTTTTGTATATGGTCACTGACCAGCATCATAAGGTCTCAGTCCCTCACAGGGACCTCTGGGCATGCCTACACACTACTGTTAATTATGATATCAAAAATAATTTTGTCTGTGCTTGTCACTTTTAACATAAACGGGGCAATTGCTGGGATTTAATTTTTGCTATATTTTTCCCTTCACTTTATAAATTCATCCTCTAGAGTAATTAGAAGAACAGAAAACACTAAAACAATCTGACATTTACCCATTGGTCTTTAACCATTCAGTTAACTACCAGCTAGGCTCATATATTCTTAAATTACTCTCAAATATTCTTAAATTAAGGRGAGAGGAGAATGAGACATTTCGATTCTGCAGCCTCTCATAGAATGGTAGCTCAGGTTTTGTGTAAATGCAAGGAATTTCAGCAGTTACTGCAGATTTACAAAAATGTAGCCAAGAGCTTAACCTGATCTTAAACTAACATTTCAAGAGCTTCATCAGAGCAGTGACTGGATTTGTAATAGCAGCACTTAACCATATTTCAGCCACACAGTATTGTTGCTGTCAGTGGGAATGCTCACGTGTAACTTTTCTTACTGTTTTCAAGCAAGCAAAATGAAGGCAGTAATTCTATTAATGAAGACTGGAACTGTGTCTACCACACTGACATAAATAAAAAATAATTTAAAAAAAGAAGACTTTTGTCTCTATACATTAGAATGGAAATTGATCACTCAAAAGCCACACACACTATCATTCTAAAACTACAAACAACAAAATGAGGCAATAATTATCTTTCTCATTGAGGCAACTGTTTTGTTAACTGCCCTGTATATGCAAGGCATGAATAAACCTGCAGTTCTCTTGACAGAAAGCCAGCAATCAAGTCATGCAACACATTACTCCACTGTGATGTCCAATACATTAAATTGTGTTGACCAAACACCAGTGGGAAGCCAAGAGTGCCAGTGAAAGAAAGTATTGCGGGTTCATTAGCCATCCATGTCAGAGCTGATAGGAACTTTATTACTGCAGATGAGGAAGAGCTGAAGAGCTGAGAAGCTGGGCCAGGACACAAGCATTGTTACAGTTTAACCACTTTCTTTGTGAGTTTTTAATTCCTAACTTGGGTGTGTTTGGGAGAAAGGACTATAAAGTATATTCATATTGTTAATTGTTTATTATTGAGTCAAATTATTTGCTTTCTGAAGCACAATTGTTTTCAGCAGCTCATCACTCCACGCAAAATCCAATGGTTTCTGTTATTACTCAGGTTATGCTAGGGAAGGAAAATCTTGCGTAATTTTTATAGAAGAGCATATGAAGACACTGGGGAAACTAGAGCAATATTAGAGTTAATCATAATTTAATGACATTATTCAGGATAACCATCTGTTGTAATAAAATGACCTGACAGCAAAGCAACCAGAGCCTGACAAGCCAGAATGCATGTAGACAATAAATCATTTGGCAAATATACTCTGCCTTCATTTCTTTTTGCTAACTAATCTGTGTAACAGCTTTGATGAGTTACTGGATCTCTGAAAGACACTATTGGCTTCTGATGTATACACATGGCTAATGCAGTGAGAGAAAGGTTACAATTTGCCTAAGGGCAGACTAAACCCAGCTTTATTGACATGCACTGGTAGATGCTCTGAAGATTAGTAGTGAATTAAAGATGCAGTATTATTAAAGGCACACTAGCAAACTTTAAGAAATATCTGAAATATAGTCCTTTTCCTTACTGATTGTATTACTCTTTTACAATTACAGAGTAAAGCGGATAAATTGTAGCCAGAATTATTAATATATTTACRTTAAGAGACTAACACACCAAGGGAGAACTAGAAGTAAAATTCCCATTAGAAAAGTTCTAATATGCATCTCCTCTGAACTGTGAACTAGATACATTCCATCATAGGAGAGTGGTAGTATTTTAAAGGTACAAAAGACACCAAAAGCAAAGGTCAAATCTCTGTTGAAAATGAACACAATAGAAATTTTCTCTAAATGCTTGTAAGTGTACAGAGCTGCACCAGAGAGGCATTACAATGGGATTAAGGCTAGGGGCAACAGCCTTGGCTGAGAAGTGAGCTCAGTGAGCATGCGCTTGAATTTGATATGGTAAAATAAATCATTGCTCCATTTGCTACCAAACCACAGCAGCCCATTTAACTTGTGCTTTCTACAAGCTGCCTTTCATAAATGCTTTATAAACTTAAGGATACTCAAGTACCATGTTCCAGCAGGGCTACTCAGTGATGGCTCTGCTAATGTGATCCACGCAGGTGTTCATGAACTGCATGGATCTRGTGTGCATGGCCATGTTTCTCACAGTCAACTTGAATGGACCTCACTCAAATGCATTTCTCTTTGGCCTCGAACTTGCTGTTGATGGATCATTTATTTTTAACAATCACCATCCTGGTTTGAGATCAGGGTCCACACTAGAGCTGTAAGCTGCTTGGCCGACAGCTGTGAGCTCTCACTCTCGCTCTGCTTGCTCAACTACAAATGCAGTTAGACTCATCCAAGAGGGCTGTTCAATTTCTTGCCCACTGTCATATGTTCACTTTTCTGCCTCAACTCCCATGCACGTTACCAGTTTGGTTTGCTGTTTTTCCTGTGTATTTCTCTTGTCTTTTCCTTTTCCTATGACGAGTAAACTGTTGAATGAAAGAATGCCAGGATGTGGCCTCCAGCTATGCTGCCAAATGATGTGAGTCCACTCATGTCTGTATCGCTTACATCTAACTCTTTCCAAAAGAAACAGCCAGGTCCATGTTACACTGCTCTTGGCTGAGAGTTTCCTCTGGACTCAAACAATGGCTAAAAGCCATAACTATGATTCTGAATATGTGCTTTTTATTCAAAATATCTTAAGTACTGCAAGGGCAGTTGAGGCACACCTACACAGCAGTCTCATGACACAAAAATGAAGGTGTGCATTGCAGGCCCTATGTTGCCTATGAGGACACAGCAGCTGCGGTTACAAAGTCTGCCACTATAGACTGGCATGTTCTATGGGATGGAAGGTACCAAAGCYGATGTTTTCTCATCTATACTGTCTTAAAGGAGTGGCCTCTGGACCAAACTTTTTCCTGAAAAATGCCTAGGTTTCATTTGGAAAGACATTCTTAGAACAATTATCCTCCAAAAACAAACAGGAAGAAATGCAGCAAGACACACGCACAAGTGTGGATCCAGGGCTCAACCTCATACCTTTGTCCCTTGCTTTTATTTTATTTATTTTTTTTAAAGTGGTATAGACAAGCACATAAAGGAAGCAACCTCCATTCCACTGGAGGTCTGTGCTCCATATTCCAGGTTACAGACCCCATTCCATGCTATCTTGAGGGACAGATGCTCAAAAGAGGTGAATGCATATTCCATGTTGCCATAGAGCCTGTTCTGCTCTATTTATCACTCGCGTGGCTCTGTAGATGTACTTCCAAGCTGTGATGACTCATGCAAGCCTGCACAGGATTCATTGAACTTTGTGAAGATGGTTGGTGTTTCCATTTTTAAAYAGTCAGAGCCAAATTATACCTTTCCCACCTTCAATTGTTGGACTTGGGGAGAAAGCAGAGGCAGGTCTTTCTCCTGCAGTGAAGGAGCCACACGTTCATACCTGAGAACAGTAGCATGGGGGAGATCAAAGAACTCACAGTATCATGTTCTCCACAAGCTACTGAATCACAAGATCTCTCCTCAGACTTTTCCCCAGCATACTTCAACATCCCAGGAAGACCAACAGAGCTATCAGATAGGTTATCCATATGTGATAGCATTTTTCCCTCCCTGTCAAGTTTTTTCATATATATGGAAAGAGCAAGATGCCTCTTCACAGATGCACTTCTCGCCTCAGGCAAGCTTTTAGAAGTATAGTACATGTTACTCAAACCAACCGCACATCTCTATATTATTTCAATTCACTGTTTCATTTTGCTTATCAAAAGAAAGAAAGTATAAGCTATATCCTATTAGTGTGGGGAATTCTGGGGGTTGTGTTTTTCCTGGTAAGAGTTTGCCTTTTTTGTTTGTTTATGATGATGAAATTTGAGGATGATCAGTCTGATGCTTTCCTGGTAAGAATCAGTCCGGGCAAAATTAGCTAGACTTGTAGGCAGTTTTCATAGAGGATAAAGCTGATACAAGAGCTTCAGCAGGGGCCACATCTCTAATAATCTGATGAAGCAACTAGAACAAAAGAAATGCAAACACATTTTTAAAATAATTAATGACATTCCAGTACCAGGTGTTCACTTTCAGTCTACTCTTTGAAAAGTAGATCTTCAGCCTGGTAAAATCAAAGCACTCAGAATTGCTAGCATGTTTTTCCTCTTTTTCTTTTAGTGATAGCCATAAAAAGCAAAAACTAGAGCAAGAACAAACATCATTGCTAACACTGAACAGGCGCACTGCAGGCACAAACAAACCAAAGGAGTCCAGTTCTGCATCTGCTTAGCCCTTGGCTCAACTGTGTTGCTTACAGGCCTTTTGCATGTGAATAAAAGCTACATGTACACTGAGGGACAATGTCAAAAAACAATTCAGGGAATTTAGTTCAAACAGTGCCTATATGATGGTACTTCTAAGGTCATATGTACAAGGTAAGGTCCAAATTCCTAATGAGACACAAACACAGACTATGATATTCATAAATCTAGAATTTTATTGACAGAAAGGCCATGAAAGTATCTGYACAAATATTTTGTTATAGAGTCTCTGCTGGCAAAACAGGATTTCTACTGAAAACACAGAATTATATCTTTAGTCAGTCTGTCAGTCTTTCGCTAATTTAAAATCCTCAGTTTCATCAAATGGGAGCTATATTCCCAGGAATTCCTCTGGCAAAAGAGCCTCCCAGAAATAAAATTACYGAATTACAATTAGGAAAAGAGAGAGAGAGAAAAAAAAAGAAGAGTTTGAGATAGCGTGTGTGAGAGAGCACTTTCTTATATGAGTAAAGTGAGGAGAATTGTATCTGTCTTTTAAGTTTTGTGCTGAGTGGAGTCAAGGTCTGTGGTGCTGGATTAGAACCTKCTTGCTTTCCTCTCTTTCTCCTTTTCTTCTACTTCTCTCTTTATTTCTTGCTTTGTGCAGAGTCCCATTTATATGAAAATTCTGTGTTAGTTCATGAAGAAGCTTTTTAGATTTATATGTGGTAACAAAAAGGGGCCATTAGCTTAAAGATCTGTTTAGGACACTACCAACAAAAACGAAAGATTGATGTTATTACTGAGATGAGTCCTGTCCCCTGGGAGTGACTSCTGCTCCTGCCATCAAAAAGGAGGTTACAGAGAGCCATTATCTTGAAAATCCCTCCCAAAACTGAATCAGAAGGAGCTATCTGCAGCTCTTTCTACCTACTGGGAGGAATCTACAGAAGGAGATTGTTACTCAGGCCTGAAAGGAGAATGGCATGATCACATATTCCCATCCCATGCAGACCATAGCTATTGCAATCCTGGAACTGACACAGAAGATAGACCAGTTGGTTTAGAAGTATTTGACTGTCAGATCAAGGCTATTTACTCTTCTATATCACTAACTGCTCCTGCCTGACTCATTCCTAGTCATGGCTGGGCAAACCTTACTATTAATCCTTGTAGCTTGGGGTCTGACCCACTGCTGAGACCAACAAGGCTGTGAGCCAAAAGACTGCCTGGGTGAGCACTGGGAGCCCTGTGTTATGAACATGCACACCTGCATGCACAGGCTGAGAACCATGGAATTATAGGAAATAATTATCACACTTGATAGAGTTTCTTCACAAGAATAGTAAAAGCTGATTTCAACTTGCTTTCACACTAAACAGGGAGTAAGGAAAACTCAGAGGCCAAGGATGCAATGTGGTTCGTAGTCAATGCCCAGAGCCTACAGTGAGAAATAGAGTTTTATAGCACTGATTGATAAGTTACTTTTTGGAATTCCCCAGGTAATGAAAAGAGAGAGAATCGACCTTTTCAAGAAGAAAGATTTAAGAGTCTTGCTATATAATCAAGGTTTCCCTATAAAAATGTTGCACCRTCAGAACCTAAGGCAAACCAAATAATTTACCAGATGAAGTCTATTAAGAAAGCTAATCAAGCATATCAGATGAGGAAATGAACTGGGGACAAAGTGCATTGTAAGGTTCATTGTTACTCAGCTCACAAGTGTCTGTGACAAACAACATCTCCAGATGAAATCCTTGTACATATAGCTGCTTATTTTCCATCAAAAAAATGACTGTGCATCCCCAGTGCAATGAGAGAAAAGAATAGAGTCATCGTAAAAAAAAAAAAAAAAAAAAAGATTAAAGTAGATGAAATGTAGGTCCAGACTTTGATCTCTTACAGAAGAAAATGTTTATGCTGTAAGCAGTCCCATTGACTTGGAAAACATTATTCATGGAGTAAGTTACCCTTCCATATTAGAAAATAAAAGAGCTTCTATCATGCTGATTACACTGTCAAGTGTAGACCAAATAATCACAAGAAACTCTTCTTACTTTATGTATAGTTAAAAGAACAACTGTCAGCAGTGAAAGAAAGCAATAAAATCTGAGATCACTTGCTATGGTGTCTTTACAGGAGATAAAGGGATTAATTTTTCATACACATCTGAGTCCACTTCTTTGGGATTATCCTATTAATTCTCAATTATATGCAGGAGATTAAACACTAAACAGCACCCTCAAGTTCTACCTTTCATRACATAAAATACTGCAGGTAGACTTCAAGCCATGACTCTGACTACATTAGCAAATATGCATGAAAATCTCTACAGACAGTCTGGAGGGCAGAAAAATACAGACTAGAATACTGCTAGTCTGGAAGGCAGAAAAATACACTAGACTACTGCCAGTCTGGAGCATTCAGAACACTGTCGACTTAGCCAGTGAAACAGTTTGGATAGCGTCCATCGTTGCAGAGAAGTTGTTTAAATATAATTAATTATAACTGAGATGCTCTGTTCTGGATATAGAGGGAAGTAGGGCCAGATGTATAATGTGAATGAAAAGGAGAACCTACACCATCAGGTGGCTGCTCACATGGTGCAACAGAGAGCATATACTGCTGGGAGTAACAGTAATGCCTCCATCAGCCTGTTCTCCCTCCCTGACCCTTTCATCTTTCCTCCCTTAGAAAAGTTCCTTCCTGGGTAGAAATCTGAGATTCCCTCTATCACGCTAGTTATATTTGTTGCGTCTTTAAAATCTAAAGTCATGACATATATCTAATACTATTCCTAAATTCTGAGAAAGATTAAGCAGTCATGCTGATAGTTTATTCCCTTCAATTTCTGTCAGAGTGCTGGAAATGAAAATGAGAGATTGATTAGCTATAACCACAAATTATAAATACTGACCCATCTGTTTCCATGAGCCAATCTGTTTCCAATAAACAGTACAAATAGTAAAATTGAGGTCTAGCACTTCTKTTGGGAAAACTTCCTCCCTTTAGAAAGAAAGAAGAAAATAATATATTTTAGTCTTCATATAACATCTAAAATATTATCTATAGCTTAATTAATGATATACTTCTTTAACACAAATAATAATCATTAATTTCATGGCAAAGTATAGCATATGGAGAATGACCTCTCTCTTTTTTTCTTCAAAATCACAGTAAATAAGACATAGTAGGAGACATCCATTAGTGTCAGTAAGTAATATATGTCCTGTTATTGATGCGGCATCCATTTTAGTGAGACTTTTAGAGTTTTTTTATGGTGGTATCTAAAGCGAAAGAGCAACCACACAGTCTTTTTATTTCTTAGGATTAATCTCAGCTAATGGAAAGTCCTTATTAAATTTTACTTCCAAGTGGGGAGAGTGTATTYCTTCCCCTCACCAGAGCACAGCTGACCGGCAGGCAGAGGCTTTCAGGCGCCCACGTACTGCATCCTTTCCACAAGGCCAGTGAGGATGTGTCCCGCGGGGCTGCAGCACCTCCAAGGCAGGCTGCTGAGAAAGGACAGCAAACATGACATTACATGGCATCTGTGCTAAAGGACAGAGAACACCTCTATGTGCTTTCCACTAGGAGGCCCAAGAGCATCAGTAGCTTAATTAAACCTGTTCTCTAATTCATGAGCACATGATAAGTAAACCGCAGCAAGAATATTGTCCTAGAGACACTGGGCAGGGATCTGAATTTGTCCAAACCATCTACACATGTCTTTACCAAACAGAATCAGGACTTGTGTCTTCAATATGGTGGGTGCGAGTGTTTGGTTGAACAGGCATGGGAAAGGCTGAGTGAAAACACAACACAGGAGTATTTATCATCCCTGGAGACAAGGAGTCATTCAGCCTTCTGTGAAGGTTTCTTTCTAGGTTCTTCCACAGAGTTTTTGAGTGCTTCCAGTTTGTGAACAAAGCAATGAGGATGATCACATTCAGACAGACTATACAGATTCAAAAATCCTTTAGCATTGGTCTGCATATGGCTCCACAGTGGTATCCATGTGCAGCAAGAGAGATGAGGTGATGTCTTCATGTCATTCCTTAGTTCTGGCACTGAAATGAAAACGTGGATTAAGGATGTTGGTAGTTGAGCAGCTGGAGCCATTTGTGTTCTTGCATGCTATCTTGCATGTTAAAAACTCCAAGGGCAAGAAGCCTAGGTAGTTCTTCCACTGCTGCTAACAGGTGCCACTTCGGGTTGGCTTGAAAATGTGCATAAAATCTGTCACATGTACTTTGGCTCTGCTTCTATTCAGGTGTGTGAATTTCAATTGATTTTCCTACCCTGTGCCTTCTCCCTTAGCCTCAATAACTGATGCAAGAGGAATGTCATGACACTTCTGCTCTTGGAGATTTAATCAGGTTTAGTCTGAGGAAGAGCCAGAGCTGAAAAAGATTCCAGAGCAGGGCAAGATGTGTTGAGAATATAGGACTCAACAGCAGAAATAAATACAGCAATAATAATGTCTACTAAAAAATCTCAGTGAAAGAGATTTCGTAACAGTGGAAGAAGACATCCATTTATTTTAAGTAATATCCATTTTGTTGTGACATTTCTGCTTTTGGAAAGAGAAGATCTTTTGTACATCATTTCTATTTCACATCAGTAATGGCTGACTTAGCTCTATGAGGGGTCCTTAGGTCAACTTGCGTGGAGGGAAGGGAGATGACTAGAGGTAAAATTCCCTCAGAGTTTATGTTTTTAAAAAGCTTAAGGCAATGACTTTAAAGGAAGCTTCAGGCCACTGCTCTGAACTTTAGTTTTGAAAGGGCATGTCTGAAGGTCTCCTTCACTGTTTTGAAATGACACAGGTCTAAGCTCTGTGATCCTTACAACGCAGACAGTAGTAACTCAAGGAAATGCCATGTGCCTGGTGTGTGCTGAATTTTCCCTACAACACGAAATGTTGGGGGAGCAATTTACACCTGCAGCACCCAAGGGAATCATCAAAAGCACAGGATCTTCCAAACAGGAAGTTTTACCCCATAGTATYAAAAGTTCCTGAGTGTGCGCATGGGGTAACTGAAATTGTGGAGATCTGAGCCTTGGCATTGATAACACTTCCCCTCCTACCTATCTGTTCTCTGGCAATGGGTCTCCTAAGCTTTCTCTTGCCATTCGACCTGAGTAGACTCTGCTAGAAAAGGAGCGTGTCAGGATCTGAGAGGGAAATGCTACAAATCTTCAGTGCTTAACGTGTGTTGCCCTGACCCACAGGGAGTTTTGTAACAAGGGAACAAAGCACAATGCATGCCTTAGAGATGGTCTCACAGCACATTTTTGTTCATACTAACCCATTAATATAGAAAATCCTTTCAACCATTTAAGATTAGCCATACTGAGAGATCAGTAGGAGTTGTGGTTGACTACCTTTAGTASCTCTTCAGTAATAAAATTATCTCTTGGTCACTTAGAATAGATCTCATTTGGTTAAGGCCAGTGATATAAAAAGAGGTGACTGAGAGGCCGAGAGTCTTTTAGCTAAAAAAGGAAGAAAGGCAGAGAATTTTAGGCAGAATGAATTGCAGTTTACTCACTGCTGAAGCCCAATTTGGTTCATTTGGTGTGTTACCATGCAGAAGAATAGTAGTGAAAATAAGATGAGGTGAAAGGTGGGGAACTGTCATATGTAATCATTTATTCTCATGGATCCATAAAATTATATCTTTTCATTTATATGCATCAAGCTAAAGCCAGGGTTTTATTCATTATTTAGCATTACAAACAAAATGTTATCTTATAAAAATTACTGATCCTGGAGGCAACATGTCCCTTCTTATATTCATCTAGTTGAACAAAAAAAAGTCTTTGTGTCCCTGTAAAATCTAGTCAGAATGTTTGCTGCAGTGATATGATTGYTCCTTAAAGTGTGACATGCAAGAATTTCTTCCACGTTTTCCTCACTCACTGAACAGTAAGACTGATTTTTTTTGTATCTTATGTTAAATGAAACTAATTGTTCTCTGACTGTTCTTTAAATAGGGCTTTAGAACAATCACTTAGTCATTTCTAAAACATTTTATTGTAGTGCTGCTTAAACTACTGCAGCACTAGGTACTGACAGTAGCATAAAACTGAGCAAGTGAAAAAATAGACATTGCTCTGATTGCAATTATCCAGAACTTGTAACTCTCTTGACCAACATGCTTTAACAAGTATAGTCTTCTTTTTTTTTTTCCTCCTGGATCGATTGCATAACTGTTATTTAGGGTAAACCAGAGCTGGTGTCTTAAGAAAGAGCCATAAACCCCTCTATTTCACCAGTATTTAGAGAAGCCATCTAGAGATAGGCAACTCATCCGTAATTYCCATGAGCATCCCTCGCTCTATTACCTCTCTGGATTATTCTAAGCTCTGCTGACCGTATTGACTACGTCCCGAGTGGTATACTGGAAGCTTAGACATCTGCAGGTAGATATCTCACTACAGATTTTTATCAGGGTCTGACTTTCTTCCTATGAGTTTTCCAACTTCAAATTAGACGGCCCAAAGCTTTGCATATTACATCTTTCTCCAGTGTGCTAGCATGACATTTAAGTCTCCCTTAAGTTTTTTTTCCCCAAAGCAGGAAAACTGTTCTCTTGGCTCACCATGCCAGAAAGAGATCACATCTGACTATCTAGAGTACAGGGAAGGGAGAAACACTTCTCCTCCTTAACTCAGCCACCAGGCCTGGTTTCTTCATTTCCCTCTGGCTTGCTGAGGTACCTTCCCACTCCACAGATCATGAAGAACTCCTTCCCCAAGAAATGAAGGCTGGAAATTTCAGTGCCTCACATCTATTCTCAGTCTGCTTGTTCATTTATCCCATTTTCCTGGGTTTGGGACAGCATAGGAAAAGCAAAGACAGACATAGTTTTTTGGGACATGCTTCTCACCCTCCTTGTAGCCCCATGCCTCAATTTCTCTATTTGTCAATAAGACTATTTGACAGACAAATGGTTCCTTCAYATATAATTCATTCCTATCTCTTCTACCTTCCATAGCTACTCTTGCAGTAGTGATTAATGAATTATGTGAGTGGCCCCCAGGAAGTTCATCTCCAGCTATTTCCTTTTGCATATATTCATAACCCCTATACATATAACTCTGACTCCATGTCCAGGCAACTTTGAATATACCTTTAGACATTTTTGCCACAAAGATACAATATTGCTACAAGGACAGCTACAATTTTTTATCACGTCTAAAATTTAATTTTAGCAAAACAGCTTAACAGTCATATGGGAGGGTGCACAGAAAAATGCAAATATAGTGTGACTCATTCTTGTCTCATTCTCTGGCTTACTAATAGATAAAGTCAAAGAGCTTTCTAGAAGCTCTGATCAACACTACGTAATAGAGGAAATAAAAAATATATATATTTTAGAGTACATTTATCCTTCAGAAATGCTTATGGACACAGGAAAAACATCCAGATTCTTAGGCAGACCTATTACTCTGACTGATGGCCAGCTAACATCCATCATTTAATTTTTAAAGGGCACATAAGTATCACAAAATGGCATTTGCAGTGAAACACTTTGCAACAATTTCCTTTCAGTTTTTATTTACATGCAAATTTAAGCAAATTGGAGCAAAGATCTTCACAATTAGTGCTTCATCTTCTCTTTGTCTCATGGGMAAACCCAGGTGAATATCTTTAAGATTTCATGCAACAGCCTGAGATTCTGAGGAAGGTTCAGCTTTGAAGTAGGAAATGGAAGGAATCCCACCTGACTATCTCAGCAAGTCCAGGTGGGATCTGTTCGCCCTCTTGGTACCATTTAACAGAGCGATGCAGCCACCTCTATTTCTGTCCCAATAGTATCATTCACAATGTCCTAAATCTTTAGGCATATAATAAAAATCTGAATTTGGCAAAGCTTTTTACCCCTTCCTTCCTTTATATATTGGGGACGAAACAGCTATTCACTGCTGCTTTGCAATAAAACTGAATGAATATTAGAAAATACCTGAGGCTCTGCTAACCAGTACCAGTATTCTTGAATAACTCAAGAAACTTAGTTTTTAAGTGGGCAGTAATTAAACAGCTTAGTNAAAAAAAAAAAAAAAAAAAAAAAAAAAAAAGTAAGAAAAGAGTTCAGCAGGAAAATAAAACACTTGAGCTGCAACCTTAGTGAAATAAGAGTATGTCAGTGGAAAGCAGAACTGAAGGTGGAGTGTATCCATCAGGATCTAATACAATATGATCCAAGTATAGTTTTGTTTTTCTCCTTTCCTTTTCTTTTGTGCCTTCCTGTTCATTCCATGAATCATAGAATCATAGAATGCCRAAGGTTGGAAGGGACCTCAGAGGTCATTGAGTCCAACCCCCCTGCTCACGCAGGGTCACCTAGAGCACGTGGCACAGGGCTGCATCCAAGCGGGTTTTAAAGATCTCCAAAGAAGGAGACTCCACAACCTCTCTGGGCAGCCTGACCTCTCTGGGCAGCCTGTTCCAGTGCTTTGTCAAAAGCATGATCTCAAAGAAAAGCTCAAGTGCAGAGCTTACATTGAATGTGGTGCAAATGTGTGTGGAAAGGTACACATTATGAAAAGAGGCATGGGAGAAAGAGGTTCAGTTGCTTGCTTGACTTCCCAGGTCATCTTGCAGCCTCTTCTCAATCCAGCATTGCCACCCTTGCACTTTCTGGTAGTCCATTGACAAATGCCATTTAACTCTCTGGAAAAAAAAAAAAAAGGCTAGATTATGAGGATGATATACTTTATGAAACACTGTTCTTAATGTCTCCAAATTCAAAAGGTTCCCTAGAACTTGAGCTTAAACAAATCTTTTTTAAATAATTTTTTTCCTTTTAAGTTATACCAGGCCAAAATTCCATATCCACAAAAGCCCTTTAAGCCTTGGATGTGGAATATGAATTTTGTGGTTTGGATTCTTCGCTAAGGATTATGGCTCATAAAGCATTTAATTTTATGTTAGCATTCAGCAACTGTTTACTCTCCAGAATTATTAGATGTTTCTGGGTTCTGCTGTTGGAGTGTGCCTTTTATTTATAGGTTAAGACAGCATGCAGATTTTTATTCATTAGAAGTTGTATTGGAGCACCATTGCACTACATTAAAAACAAGGCCATCTATATTCAGGCTGCAGATATAGGTAGATGGAATTAATATATAGCATTTCAATAAAAACAAAGTAAATTAGATTAGCCCTTACAGACTCCTATTCCATTACCGCTATTAAGATATAGATGACATTGCATCATAAAGTCTAAACTGTTTATTTGTCTCTGCAGCAGAACAGACTGAAATTTGCCACTGTTTTTAACTTTCAAATTTAAGAAGCTTCTGTTTCTCTGCAGATTTCTGCCTAATGCCTGGGTCCCAGATGCCATGATTCTAGATGAAGCTTAATGATGCGCAAGGAAGGGTAGTGGCCTTGTTCCAAAGGGCATMTCAGCAGGAACGTGCAAAAGGCACATCCAAGACCACAGTTCTTTAAGCTTTTGTGTGAAATCTGTAAAGGACTTGGTGCCTCCCAACACCTAAAGCTTTGACACTTGGCCCCTCTTTGGCAGCCTAGAATTAAGCACACAAGGTCCTCTTATCACATGGGACTACAGGGACTTGGCACAAGGACATGCCAGGTAGGCCAGGTAGAGAACAGACAGGTAGATAAGAGAATAACAGGTAGGTAAGAGAGCCAGGTAGGGAACAACCTCAGGCAGCTAATGGAGATAATAGGAAGAGGGACCTCTCTGAGGTATGTACTCGCCATCTGCAATATCCTTTTGAGTAGTTCTTCTCCAAAAACACTAAGAAGCATTTATTGGTGCCCTCTTTCCAAAAGCTAACACACTARTTTGCAAGAAAAATTAGCTCTGCAAATTCAGAACATATTGCAGTAGCAAGGATGGTATTAGCAGAGTATTTTGAACAACAGAGATTTTTTTTTTTTTTTTGTATTTCTTGCAGGGAACAGAACAGTATTTCTTTAACATGACTATATTTCTTCACGGTTAGGTTAAGATCAAATTACATGCAAATTACTATTGCTACTATATCATTAATCCATCATCATTGTTAAATCATTAAAGATCCAAGAATAGTTAGGTTTTGTCTTGGATATTTAAAAATAAGTAGGGAGTAATCATGTAGCTTCATATGCATATAGCTGGGTAACTATTTATAACATAGTGCAAAAATCTTGGAGTTTTTAAAATAAGAGATAGCTGCAATCCTACTTAAATTTTATAGAGGACTTCAAACAAAACATTTGTGTTTTGAAATGTACTATGACCATAATTTTCTAGAAAGATGTTAAATTCTATTTCATAAATTTGATTGAATTTGAATAAGACAGATTTATAATTAAATAGAATGCTATTACATTTGTCCTTTGTCAAAAATAATGTAAGAAAAATCAAAATTTCTCATGCACATATCTCCATTTTTATTAAACTTATTTTTCTTTTTAAAAAATCCATGACAAGAGTTTCAAGTAGTTCCACCAACAAAAAAAATAGTGAATGACAGCTATTTTGTACCAGCTTTCATCGTACTCCAGTACCATAAGATACAAACATGAGGAGAAGGTCGGGAACCCCTTAGTGTGGGGAGCTGAACATCAAGAGCTATCATGCAGACTTTATACTGTGTCTATACCACATAAAACATGAACGATTGTTCTGTGTCAACATGTAGTTACTGAATCTTAAGATAAAAAGCCTCAAGATTTTGTAACTTTTGTGCACTTTTTTTTTTTCCAGAGCATCTGAAATATCCTGAAGGATGTTCTGCAGCCCACCATGACGGTGTTTTTAGGGCATGCAGTGGAAGAAATACCAGTGTGATGTTAGGACATATGGAAGTGTATAAAGGATCCAGAGCCCTGTTAAGGTAGYCCTGGAGGACTCTGCAGTACCAAGGGAGCCACACGTCTTGGAGCCTTGTTCATGCTCTCTTTGGGGTATTTTCCYAATACAGGCTACTCCCCAAACTCTGCAGAGGTAGTGTCTGGGAAACACTAGATGGTACAAGTCAAAACCATGCTTTGCAGGATGCTGAGCTTTAGGCAATATGGGCAATGGTAGGGTCTGTGCTCAGAGAAGCACTCCAGCCCCATTTTATCAACTAGAGTACATGCAGAGGCTGCAATGGTTGCAGCTGCAGGTATGGGAGAAAGATTTTTGCAGGGGCTGGCACAGAGGAGCATTGCTAGCTCTGCCAAAAAGAAAGCTACCAGTGCATAAAGGCCAGGGTAGTGAAACTGCCTTTATTTAGGAAAGAYGCTTAATCACAGAGCTAACTTCAGGCATGTGCTCTAAGCTGAGCTCATGTCCACAACACCAAAACACATGCTGAAAGCTCCTTCCCCGAGTCCAGGCTTCAGTTGCTGCCTCGGGCATCTTCGGATGATTCATCYGGCCGAACTGTGCATTGTGCACAGCGTGCTCAAGCCGTGTCTCACAGAGCCTGAAATGCAGGCAGTCCAACTGAAAGCAGAATCTGTGTCAAAATAGTCGTATGCCTCAATCACAGGCTTCAGGGTTGATGCTGTCTGCTGCCTTCCTCCCCTCTGAATCTTAATGTACATGGGTAATGCAGTGGGAAAACAATTTGCTTTTTTTTTCCTTTATAGTCCAAGGCACTATTTTCTTACAAAGATTATTAAGGAATTTTCTGACAGGAACTCAAAAGCAGTCTCTTACTCTTTTATATGTGTTTTGTTTTCTTYGGAGTATTACACACCATAACATCAATGCAGGAAATTATTTTAAAACTTTTCCTCTATCGCACAAAAAGCAGCATAAAAAAAATCTCTGGATTGATATAAATAAATAATTATCAGCACAAAGTTCTATCAGATTGCACTYTGCTGTCCAAACAAGATCAACTCCTCATTATCTAAAGCTACTTAAACACATTAAAAAACAATCCATGACCTAAAGGGCTTTAGTTTAAATAGAGCAGCCAGACAAAGGCAGCATTAATATCTTCATTCCAGTGAGGAAGAACTGAGGCTCAGAGAAGTGATAAGACCAAGAAAAGTCACACAGGAATTTTATCACATAGCCAAGAACTGAACCCAGATTCCCAGAATATCAGCTCCATGTCTTAATCATAAGCCATGCCTTGCTCTCACTAGTCCATTTAAAATGCATAAAGCCAAGAGTGGTGTTAAAAACAAACATAATATGCTAATAGTGAAAATTAATAATGTTCTAATAATTAGTTCAGTTTCAGTCATTTGAACCATTATTAGCAGCTCAAGCAGGGACTGCACTTTCAAACTGAGTTATTGAGTCTTGCATTCTTTCTTCTCACTTTGGAGAAAATTGGCATCTATTTTGCCCTATTAGTTCTGTATGTGAGATTAATGCTTGAGTGTTTGACAAAGCCCCATAGCAGTTGTAATACAACTGTTTTTCCAAGGAACAGGGTGGTGGCTGAGAGAGATCCTTTAAGATTCTATCCAGCTAGTAAATATGACAAAAGCATCTCAGCCTTGTTAACTGCATCCAGAGAGCAATTGCTTGGAAAGAAATCATGCACTTTGATTGAAAGGAGACAATGCTTGATGCTTCTCCTTCTTTGGGGACTTGGCATTTTCATCACCTCTCTGAGCACTAGGAGACCTCTGCTCTGTCTGTGTTATCTGACCTGCTTGCAGATTTTTTCCAGGCCAACCTTTCTGCTCTGCCTTGTCACTTTTGTCAGATGCAGCTTTTTAGCTCAGGACTGGCTCATTAAGTCTCTCCTTCCATGCTTGTGATGTGGTGTTTTCACATTAACCAAGGCAAACAGTGGGAAAGTTCATACTAAATTCAAAAGGACGAATAAATCCTTGCAAAACAGCAAACAGAAGGATAGAAGCACCATTAAAAAATGATCACAGGAGGAATGCAGTGACTCACAACAACATTCAGGCTTACTAGTCCTTTACAAAGAAGACCTAAACATGCCAGGAGCTGGGGAAACACAAGAATATGCACAGTGTATTTGGTCAGTGCTTGGCAGTCATGGGGACGGAGAAATGCTGAGGGGTTGTGCAGCAGCCAGGGTTGTACCAGCCAGCCCGGCCTCCTGGAAGGATGTTCCCCATGTGCCACCTAAAACATCTTTCAGATTTTTCTTTCCTCAGTAGCTGCAACATTATTTGATTTCCTTTAGTAAATTAATTTTAAAAGAACAGAAAAACAAAAAAACATAAAAACAACAACAAGAAAAGATCCAGTCAGGTCTGACAGCTCAGCAGATGGTTACCTAGAACTAGCACAAACAGTACCAACCAAAGCAGAATTTTGCCAATTTCCTCGCAGTCTCTGGCTGATTTTGCTTTCCTATGCAGGCAACAGCTTTTTCTTCTCTCTTCTAGCAGCGATAGTGATATACTCAAATGTTTAACACATATTCACTCTCCCCTCCYTATCAAAGCCAGCTCTCTGGTTTCCCTTTCATGTTTGTATTATACAGCTTAACACATATCATGACATGACACGTGGCCAGGTAGGGTAGAGAGAGGCAAAAGCAATGTGGCCCCTGCAGGACCCAATCTGTTCCTGTCTTGCACTGTTTGCAAAGCGCAGGAACAAAGAAATCTGCACCACAATCATCTTGTGAATCATTGTAATATGGGATAAATTAATAAACACTTCCTAAAAGCCCATTATAAATGAGACTTTTTGTAACAATCCACACCAGGATGGACATTACTATGGTTATAGACAGCACCAGTGCAGCTGTCCTGTCTGCTCTGACACCTAAAGATCAAGCTGCTATGAAAATTCATCAGATCCTGCAAGCAATAGAAGGAAGAGCCATCTTTACATGACCTATCAGAGGTGGCCACCTGAAGCCCAGCTATTCCTTCCCTCCTTCACTGTGTGGGGATCAGGACTGGCAGCTCCAAGGAGCAAGTGTGAATTTTCCTGGTCTTTTGAACTTAGACTTCATTGTAAGCACCCCAGTTAATTTACTGCCCATGACCCATAGCCTCTGCAGCAAATCCAGCACTTATACAAGCATACTATGATGTGGCTTGGGACTTGTGGATTTGGGATGTTTTTTCTCAAGTTGTGTGAAGAGAGCAATGGTGTCCTGTTTGGATCCATCACAGGTCATATATCATTATCAGGCTACATAGATTACTTTTTGATTTCTATGCTTTTTACTTTGCAGTGGCTTAGTGGAAAGGTCCATAGGGAAGAAACGCATGCTCTGTGTCTTGTTCCTGTATGGCCAAATTACCTCTGGCAAAAATTATACTGCAWTTCTGTAGTGTATATGTGTATATGTGTAGTATTTAACAAATGAATAGATCCCAATAAATTAAAATATTTGACACTGGATACAAGTTATGCATCTGCTTATGGTATTTGCTTTGAGTATTGCTAATTTGTCCTTTTTTGAGTGTTTTCTTCTTGTTGTTGCTCAAATGAGAACAATACCTGTATATTTCTCTTTTTGTTTTTTAGAAACACAGCTGAAGGTTGCCACGTTAACATGCTRTTCAGTAAACAAGCCCAGTAAAAGGCAACTCTGCTCAGTGATAGAGATCTACACTTCTGTGGTGGCAATGGGTCCATTTCAATGGTAACCACAACACAAATCCAAGCATGGATTCCAAAATCCTTGCRCTTACTGCTTTTTTTCTCCTTACAGGAGTTTCTAAGCACCACTAGGCATTCTAGACCTGGCCTTGAGCCGTCAGACTGGTGGTGTGACTGAAAGGACTCAAACCTCACACTGACTCCACAGCATGTTTATACTCAACAACCCTGGAGCATCTTGCTCTTCATTTAGATGATATGGAGGACCTGCTGTGGTCCATTGAGAAACTGTGGGGTGAGCCATGATTACAAGTACAGTGTCTCAATGACTCCCAAAGCACCTATCTGATCACTGTGGAGTGACAAGCATGGGCTTTCCTGGCACAGGTTGCAAAGGCTCTGTTTGGAGCTCACCCATGATAGTTCTCTAGCCTTGTATCTCTAAAAACAGCTGCTCAAGATTAAGGAAATAACATTATAGGCCTGGCTGGCACTTCTAACTCAGCCATCTCCTGTAAAGCTGTAATTGCACATATGGCCCCTATCACAGGATTGCATRAGGCTGGGAATTATGCACCACGATAATTTAATCCTAGACAATTGCACAGTAAGGTACAGAATGTTTGAGGGAGAAATTGGGATAGATCTTAACATCAAAGGGTTACAATAATATCAATCAGTGAGAAATCCCTTCAGAATTATTTCAAGAAAGAAGGCAGTGAGAGATCYATGCAAGAGATTTTGTACTCTGAATACTATGTGCAAGCCTGTGTTATATGTGAGTATCCATCATTATGATCTCAGGTAAATATAATGCCTTATGAAACTCCATTAACTTAATTACAATAACTCCTCAGTTTTGCTAATATTCCAGAGATCAAACCTATGATGTCCACTGTTTTTTTCATAGCAGAGATATTTAGATTTATAGAAGTGATTCACTATTGACTGATCAACTTTGGACAAATACTGCAGTACAAAACAAGAAAAAAAAAAAGAGAGAAAACTCTGCTCTACCTGCTTGCAGATGAATAATACAAAATCAGACTGAAGTCCAAATATAACCACAAATATTTTTGGAGTATTGCAATGCATTGCTCATCCCTGCACACCCACATTGAAGTACCCAGTGCCTCCTAACTGAATCTCTGTGAAGGTGGGAGGCTCTTACCCCTGCACAGGTAGAAGGGCAGGTATGCAGTTCACTAAGCTACACTTGAATTGTGGTATTTCCAATACCTTTAAAAAAKCCTGCCAGGACCCATCTGAGATCCATATAATAACAATGATATAAATCTATAGGTCTTGTCAGTATCTCAGACAAACACTGAGTTTAACCATCCTCATATTTCTTGTACCATCACTTCCACCTCTGCTATATTGATTTCATCAAAAAGCTTTTTCCTTGAGCTGGAATATCTCCTGCATTAGCCAGATAAATGTTTGCAGCTGTGCTACTAAAACCTTAGTTCATTTCAGGAAAGCCATATTGAAATTAGCCAGGCCAAAACAGGATTGTCTTGGCTCAGATCACTACTTGATTCCAAATACTCCAGTTATTATTTAAAAACACAACCTGTACACCGTTCTCCTATTTCAGATATTGGGAAGAGGTTAGATAAGGTTGTGCCCTGCTGATTTTTGTGCCCCTTGAACTCTCTTTTTTAGGTATCCATTGCTTGCCAGGCTACAACATTCAATACTTAAGCTGGCTTTAAGAATTTGGGGCATAACACAGTGCCACAAACAGTCCATGCATCAGAAGTGACAGAGCCAGTGCAGAATGATGATCCAGCCAAGCTAATCAGACTGGCCAATTAACTTGGGGACACCTTTACACCAGTGCAATCGGATTGCGTCCAGTTTGCCCATCACTAGCTCAGAGCATAGCCCAACRGAAATGTGCCCTCACTTCAACTGCAAGCCCAAATACAAGGCCAGATGCGTGGGTCATCCAAATTCCCTGGATCCAACAGAACTCATTCCCAGAGGGGGAGAGGAGCCTTCTCTGCTCATGCAGGTACCTATACTCATCATCAGGGTCCAAGCTTGATGATTGAGTCTGTGGTGTTGAACTTCACCTTGTTTTACTCCAAGAACAGACATACTTTTCTCTTGAGGATCAACAATCTCTGAAAATCCAGGGCTGAATTATTTTATGGTGTTGGGAACACATCCCAGGCTCATCATTGGTGTAATAGCAGTCCCTCTGGTCTCGTGTACTGCAATTCAATAACCCATTATTAACAGTTGGAGGCGGTGATCTAGCCCTTCTGATTTTTCACTTCTGAATGCAGCTAATTAGTTATGATAATTAGCAGAATTATAGCTCTCCATTCCCCACTTGGGAGCACAATAGTCGCAATCTTATAACCACCTACTTCGCTCTCTACCCCAACTTCCTGAGAAATGGAATCAAACACCTTGATTAGAATTTGAGTCCCACGAGGTATAATAGACAGAACAAAACAGTAATTTAGCAAGGGAGATTGTTAACATTATTTCAGTTCTTTTTCCATTACAGCTTTGTTAAAATGCTACATGGTGAGCATAGAGCCCAGTTCTGCACACACTCTGGCAACATTTGCAGGATTCAGCCCTAAGAATATACACTTTGCTAATGAAAAATTAAGGGCTGAACTGGGTGAACTGGGAACGTTTCCTCTCAGTGACAAGATCATGCTTCTTGATTTTGATGGCCCTTGACAGATGATATGTGACCTATAAGATGAAGGCTTTAATTTTGTCTCCCAAAGTTATTAAATACTGTGTCTGACAGCATCAACCCTATCACCATCCTTTCCACCATCACAAAAAGTTTTAGATCTATAGTTCATTTTCCAGCAATTCCTATTTCCACTGCTGCTTTCTCCTTTAACGCTCCCATCTTAACAAATGAGCTACACAGTTTCCCCCCCAAAAAAATATTTCATTTTACTATACTGAAACAGAATCAAACTAGAACAACAAATKGATTGCGATATCCAGGGGTCTGCTCTACCAAAAGTAAAGACATTCTTTAGCTAGTAAAACCTGCTCTTCCATACGAATTTTATGTGGAGGTGGTGAGTGAACTTTCAAGGTCTTTAACTTTAAATCTCTCAGTTGGCTCACCTAAAATTTTGCAAAACTATAGTTAATAATATATTTTGCATGTGAAAAATTTCCTGCATTCTTTCCTCTCTGAGGACAGGTAAATGATAAGCAATATTTTTTTGAGTGTCTGCAGGTCATCTGCTCCTGCCTTCTCTGCTTTTGTTTTATGGAAGGCTGTCCACCCCTTCTGGACACAGTTATTTCCCTGCAACCAATTCTAATATTGTTGAGTATTGTTATAAATAGACACAAGAAAGAAGGAAATGGAGAAAATAAAATTGCAAGCCATGGGAGAAGGCTAAATCCTTCAACTCCTAATTACCTCCAAACTAGCATGAAAGTGTACAGAGAAATAAGACCTGAGGAAGAACATGAATGCCTTGGGAAGGAAACAGGCAATTTGCTTCCTTCAAATGAATAATCAGATTCCTCTGCTGCATGGCTTTCCTCCCTGTTTGTAGAAGGAGTTAAGATTGACCTGAAATTGCAACGTGTAACACACAAGTTTGGAAGGTTAAGGAGAGCTTAGCTATTAGCTATGTTAGTCAAGCCCACAGAGATGATCTGAAAAAATTAATATGGCCTTCACTGGGAATTCCTGACAGCAGTCTTATCCTCAACAGTCTCCTAATGGGTGCATATTTGGTCAGAAATTAGATAGGTCATTGCAGATGTTCATATGAATCCAGAGGAAATAATTTTGCTGAGGGGAGAGCATCTGCTCTCTACAAAGGGGTAAGGGAAAGAGGATAGACCCCTCATCCTGACATCTGATGGCAGAGAGTCTGGAGCAAGGGAAACAGGACTTTAATTTGATTAAGGACAATGCCCTTAGGTCATTCTCTAGTGGATTCAGATTTGCACAGGCTTCAACTGTAATGCAAGTTTAACAATGCAGTTCACGTTTCCAGAAACGCCTGTCAAAAAAACAGATACTCTGCAATGCTTGTAGGCTTCAAATAAAAATAACTCCTCCCCAGAGACACACAGCCGCTATTCCTGAGTCCGCTGAAACCCGACTGCCACAAACGGGAAACAAATGACACTGCAGATGAAGCTGCAAAACGTGTTATGCTATTTAACATCAACCATTCCATATAATTAAGGGAGCACAATTACTTAAACATGGTTGTGATGTAAACAACCATGCAAATTGCATTCCTAACTACTTTGACTGTACCCACAGCATAATTAGAAGTAGCAATTTATTACTCAGTGTAATAATTAGAAGTAATTAACTACTAGAAGTAATTAGAAATAGTAATTCATTTCTTAATGTAATGAGCTACTTTTCCTGTATGTGTGTGTGTGTGAGTATGTGTATGTGTGAATACTTTGCGGTTGATAATTACTTCAAAAAGGCATTTAGTCAGAGCTTCTGATTCTGTCTTGCATGGAAATTATTTAATGTACGGAGGAGATTTATCGTAACTCTGTGCTGAATATCRCAAAACATTATTTGTTCCAAAAGCAAGAAACTTGCAGACCAAACTATTTTTTAACCTTCTAAGGTCAAGTAATAGAAGGAGGCCACAGTGAAAAAGATCAAGAAACATATCCGACTTGGTTGATTCGTCTTTTTTATTTTTCTTACAACTCTTTATTGTATATCATGGAGAGGAGAAATATGTTCGAATAGTACTTCATTAACAGCAAAACATAATAATATTAGGAAAGTTACAATGGATCCATTAAACTGTATTATAAATATTGTTTTTTAAATTTTGGGAAGACAAAAATAAAAAGCAGTGCAAAGCAATTAGTTAAAGTACAAATTGTGTTTTGTAAATATTCAAAAGCAAGTGGGCAAGTAAATAATTTGTGTCAATTAACACACTACCTCTCTCCAGGGCCTGCAAACCTTAGGAGCACTGAGCAAGAAGCACCAAACAGCTTTCCAGGAGAAAGAAGGAGACAAGAGGAAATGGCCTGAAGTTGAGCCAGGAGAGGTTCAGRTTAGGTATTAGGAAAAATTTCCACACAGAAAGCRTGGTAAAGCATTGGAACAGGCTACTTGGGTGGAGCCACCATCCCTAGCAGTGTTCAAGAACCATGTAGATGAGGCACTTAAGGATATGATTTAGCAGACAGGGTGGGGATGGGTTTACGATTGGACCCGATGATTCTGAAGATTTTTTCCAACCATAATGATTCTATGTTTCTCTGTAGTGGGAGTGAGAAATACTCGGCCATTCCCTAATGAAAGAATAGGAAGATTCAAGAATAARTATTTGTTTGTCATATCTGTTACTGATTTAATAGATTCTCTCCATGAAATACTTTTTGCTTGGCCTCAGTAAGTGGCACTTTGCGGGATAAATACATGTATTCAAATCCCCTCCATTCTATTCTGTTTCCTCTGGAATAAGGATGCTACCAGCAATGGTCATGGCCTGGAAAATATGCAGGAATCTGCTACTATGGGCAATCAGTGGAGTAACTTTAGATTCTCCATAGTCTTCTTGAAAATTACACCMCTGCCATAACATCTGAAATCCTCCCACTCTCCCTCACCATGCTGGTTGTAGATCTGCACACTTGAATCAGAAATACATCAGCTAGTGCCTCTGTCCAACACAATTCGCCACAATTCAGATCTCTCCAAATGTGTCCAAAGTCTTGGCTGCTCAGTTTTCTATTACTCAGCTCCATTTCTATTACTCAGATCCCTGCCAGATCTTCACTCCCCACCTTTAAACACCTCCTGTAGATCAGCTTCTCCCCCTTCGCATCTTGCTGGCAAGAGCTTGCTAGCATTTTTGAAGATGCTGCTGGAAAAAGAACAAAGCCTTTCTCACCAGCCCTAGTTTCCTGCTGAAAATGCACCCAAGGAAGCTGTTTATGATTCCTCCCCTCTAGCTTCAGAGCTTTGAAACGGTGCAATATCTGCAAACCATGTTCAAGGGCATACATCTGGAAGTGCCATAAAATGGTGAGCAAGTGATTAACCGTAGGAAGGCAGCTTTTCAGAGTACCATAGCTTTAAGCCAGAAGGATCCCAGAGGAGAGAAGAGACAAGAATTTACTCTGCTAAAAGTCTTTTCTTCCATATCCTTGTGTGTGAGTTTTACATACCCATGCAACTTTGTTGGCAGGACTTTAACATGCATTCCACCACAGTAATTAATCTGGTTTAGAGGACTGCAAAGTTGGGGAACAAGTCATAAGGTGAAATACATCTGTGAAAGGTGAATGGGAAAGCCATCAAATTAAAATAAAAAAATCAAACCTTTATGAAAATACAAATTTTAAAATCATCAAAGCAGAACTGGAAGTCCTTTTCCTGCCCACTAAGTCTTTGGCACCAGCCAGATGTTTGTGATAAAACAGTGATCTTGGTTGGAATTCCTGAAAAAAGAGAGAAAACAGCTAGAAGAGATTTATTTGTCATACTTATAGGAGATCTGCACTTGATATAATTATAAACATGATCATCATTGCTGAGGTATGGTACACCACATGAAAGAGAAGAGAAAATCTAGAGCTGGTCACTGCTAATATTACTACCATTATTTTTGATTTTGCTGTATTCTACTTTCATTGTAATTACTGGTAACTACAGAAAATGATCAGCTCTGCCAAATATGTCCAGAATCAGGGAATTTCCCAGTCAGACTACAATAGTCCCTAAAAGGACACCCTGAAGTGAAACCATGGGTACAGCTGTCACTGGAACAAAGGGATGGGATCTGTTGCCAGATAGCAGATGTCTAAGTGCTGGAAGAGCCATCACTTGTGTCCTAGCAGCACCGACAGGTTCCAACAAAGATCAAGGCACTACTTTGTTAAAAACTGTAGTAACAAACAGTTCACAGAAACACAGAGGCTTGCTCCTACTTTCCCTAATTCTCTTATACTTTTCTCCTAAAGGAATSTCTTACAATCCCTCCTCTTCCCATACAATGCCTTGCCTCCACACTCTCAGTTTGACTGTGGGTCTATACTCATGTCTGCAAAATTTGTGCCTTCAGCATGGAGAAGGAGGCACATCCAGGGTAACCAAAACCATGACTCTTGCTGGCACGTCTGTGCTCAGAATGCATGAACCTCTTAGAGGCACAGTAGGAATTTCAAAGCCCCAAAGAAGTGGAGAGTGTGAACAGTACTAGACCATTTTTCCACTAGAGCATAGCTTTAGTGTCCCTTGAAGCTTGTGTCCCTTGCAGCAGTCTGACAGAATTGTCTTTTGCCCTTCCTCATAGCAGTCCTCTGCTGCAAATCCCAGGTAGTAAAACCACTCTGAAAACAGTTGTCTGCAGACTTCAACCTCCAGGCCTTTCTYCTGCAAAAGCATGAGGAAACTTTATCTTCAGTGTGCTGATTTCTAGGTATCTAGATACCTCTGATACAGTGAGATAAATGGCTAGTAGATGAGCAGTAAACAGTTTTCCCCAGTTGCATGCTGAACTAGGAATCTGAAATTAACAGTGGCTTCAGTTTATGTCAGTGAGGCTGTTGGTACCAGGAAGGATTTTCCTTTTTCTTCAGGAAAAATGAGGTCAAGAAAATGCAGGTTTTCCAGGGATGATGGACTTTGGTCAAAGGCTTTAGTCAGTAGAGTTGTGAAATTGCTTTTCTACAAGGAGAACCCAACACACAACAGAACTATGAATTCCAATCACTCCAAAAAAATGTGGTCTGCCACACTCATGGTCTTGATGGCAGAGTGTAAGGAAGTGCAAATGGCTACTAAAGGCTACTTGCTCCTTGAGCCTTGCTGCTGTTGTTCTGATAAAAGGCAAGAACATTTCTGTATGAAACATTTTCCAAGAACTCCGGTCTTCAAAAAAGGCAAGAAGGAGGACCCGAGTA
>NW_020455652.1:66492-192159 GCF_003342845.1 Nothoprocta perdicaria
TCCTTCTTTGGAGATCTTTAAAACCCGCTTGGATGCAGCCCTGTGCCACGTGCTCTAGGTGACCCTGCGTGAGCAGGGGGGTTGGACTCGATGACCTCTGAGGTCCCTTCCAACCTTCGGCATTCTATGATTCTATGAACTCAAGACACCAGATTCCCACAGGAAGCCAGAAAGGGCCAGTCAGACATTACTTGTGTCTCTGAAAATATCTCTCATGGCGCAAGGTCTTGAACTATCCCTCTGCACTCAATTACATTTCATAATAACACAACAGGGAAATGATTTAATGATCTGTACTGGGTAAATAAGCAAAGAACTGAAAGAACAGTTCAAAGAATTGAATTAGTTTCTCTCTCCACTCTTACTTAAGCTCCCATTTGCTGAGCTAAATGGAATTAAACAACTATAGTTCCAACACATTCAGCCCATATTCTGTTTTGTTTCTTTCGTATTTTCATTTGAAAACTTTGCCTGCATTCAATAGGGAAAAATAATTTTTAAAATAGTGTATACTCTTCCCACAATGCATAAAGATTATACCAGGAAAAGCAAGTGAACACAAGATATTTTGTTTCAAAAACACATCCAAGAAGTATTAAAGCTTACAAATGTATTGCTAATTTATAACAAAAACTCTAATATAATATTTGATTTTATTCAAATCAGGTTTTATATTTGGAATTATAATATAATCAGAGTTTTCAAAACTCTGTATACTATTTTCAATACTTGAATTCAAACTGTTCTTTGGAGTGAGTTATTTCTCTTTAATGAACAGCTAAGAGTACTTAATCGGCTGGCTTCACCATAATCCAAGGAAGAAATCCTTCAGACCTACTCAATTTTCTCTTGACAAACACTCTTATATGCTGCTCCTGCTGACATTAAAATCAGTGGTGAGACTACCATCCATTTATGCAAGTAAAGCCTCATCATATTAGCCAATCAGACCAATAGGCTTGATGTTGAAGGCACACCAGTACAATTCCAAAGTAAAAGAATGCAGGTAAAAAACATAGTTTAACTGTAAAGTAAAGCCAAGAAAACCAGGAGAGGGAGAAGCACTGTGTTTAGCTACATCTCCTTCAGCATAGAGGCTTTAGGAATTCAGCCATGCTTGGGAAAGCTGTGAGTAATAATCCTCACAGGTAATTATCTTCCTATGTGATTTAAAAGAGAAATAGGTAGAATATTCACACATTCATCCCAAAAAGTCTTGAGCCCCTCAGCTAATTTCTATGATCAAATGCAATCACCTGTGCATCCCTAACAAAACAGTCCTAGGAAAGTTGGTCACAAGTGAGAAAGAGGAAAATGCAAAGAAAGATGTTAAGTTAAAAAAAAAAATGGTGTGATTCAGTTAAAAAGTCATCAAATTGAGTGACACAAATCTGTTCCAAAATCAAGCTTCATTAGTAAAATGCTCACAAGTTACATGTTCACAAATTTTCATTTTTTTCTTATTGTAAACAAGATTATGAGCCTAATTAGATGGGATGTTTCCATCTACATTTTATGAGTGATTGCAATGGCTTTAATAATCATCAAGTATGTTATAACTATAACTTATAGTAAGAGAATTTGGAGCCATCATGTTTTCTGGATGAGAAGCAATTAAATGACCTAGTATCTGGCATAACAAAGGACGGCTCTTGGTTTTCTGATGCTCCTGTCTAAGAGGGCCTTGGCATAAATTTCARTGGGACCTACTTGAACCTGGAGCACCCATATCAAAGGGTGAATCTACATGAATATTTTAAATCTGAATCTTTCTTTTATCAAATTGCCAGATCATTCCCTATTTACTGCACCTTTCTTCACAATACAGAGCTGTTACAGAGCATGCAAATGGGATTCCTAATGAAACTAAATTGGACACTCTGCTCTAAGATGAACCTAGTGMGCTCCAACCTCCTAATGGACATTGTGTGTAAATCACTTGCACATAACAATTTCCATCCTAAAATTCATTGCCACTCAAAAGTGGGCAAAATGTTGTCTTTTTTTTTTCTTCTCTCTTTGGCACAAACGCCCACAAACACATGCATGTTCTTGTATACACATTTAAATATTTATACACGTGACATTTAAAGAGTCATTATGGACCTTTGCTGGATTTTCTGCTTCAGCTTTTAAATAGATTTCTATAAAATACACACCACGCTTACAAAATTACTTTTCTGATAATATAATTGTTTTTTCTTCCCCTTAAAAATGAGAAAATAGTACTCTTATTTTTTCTTATTCTTTTATTATCAATGCTAGGCTAAGAATTAAACAGCAACATTACATTTCTGTAACACAATTTAGCTACATGCAAGAGAAACTCCTTAATAAGAATTTCTTCTGCCCCTRCAAACACAGAAACATTTTGTTACCTGTCCACCTAGACCACTATTTTGATATTAACAAGTYCCAAACTCATTACCTTGCTGGAAAACAAAGAGGACACCAAAGTCTATACGGACTCTACAACTTCAGAAAAAAAAAATCCCATTGTACAATTTGACTATCAGATTTCAAAATTTGGAAGGAAAGATATCTGATGTTTTTTTCATGAAAACCCTGTTAAAAAGTGCCCCACTGTCACCTTTTCCAAGCTAATTGGCATAGTGGGCTGTGTGTTTTACTCTTATTTGGGTTTGCTGTTGGGGCCTCATTAAATTCTACTTAAGAATGGCTCCTGAAAAACAAAACAAAACAAAAACCAGA
This sequence comes from Nothoprocta perdicaria, assembly GCF_003342845.1. Taxonomy (NCBI): domain Eukaryota; kingdom Metazoa; phylum Chordata; class Aves; order Tinamiformes; family Tinamidae; genus Nothoprocta; species Nothoprocta perdicaria. The sequence goes on from NW_020455652.1 coordinate 69,205, forward strand.
ATATTTTAAAGTACCTCAACGTTCTGTTCTATTACGTTTAGAAACATTGGATACTGTGCCCGCAATGGTCCTGTCCCAGCTGTCCCATAGGTGTAGCTACAATGATGTGATCACTGTAAATAAGTCCTGAATCAACTGGATCATGGTTGATCTCAGATTAGTTTGCAGGACTGTGTGTAGCCCAGTACCTCTTTTCACTACCAGCACCACYCAGTCTCCAGAGAGAGGCAGTCCAGCATCTCCACCATGCCTAAGTTCTGGGAGGAGCTGTCAGATGCTCTGGGCACRGTAGAACCAGTCTCTGAATCACTGAAGTCCTGTGGCCCTAGGGACATGGCCACACCACACAACGTGGTACCCATACAAATTGGACACATCCAGCACTTGGCAAGCCAAAGAGAAAGGCCTCTGCCCAGCCCTCTTCCTCCTTATCCCATGCCTTCAACAAACTCATACCTGACAGTTGTTTTAGGGAATAAAAGTCAGTGCAGAGTTGTTATTGTTGATCTAGTTGAATTTTTGTCACTTTTTATTTGAAAATAAATTTCTTAAGAAAACATTTACATTTTACTGTGTTTGGCTGAATTTATTGTGTTTGGCTGTGCTCTGTATTTGACTGAAATCCAATAAAGAAGTTCTCTGACCTACAGCAACAAAAAGGGAAAAGTCTACTATCTTGATAGTGGTTTTTGTTGAAAACAAAATGCACCAATTTGTAAAACAAAATTAAGCATATACTCATAGTCTCAAATTGGAAGCATTTCTGAATAACTCCAGTGAGATTTTCCACTGAAGGGAGAATCCAGCCTACTTGCATTTATTTTTTAACAGGTGAGAGAAATATTCAGTCAAAAAGTATATCAATTGCCAAGGAAGTCACTACAACTAAACATTTCTGTAATATTTTACTAACAATTCTCAGAAATCTCTGATCATGATCTTAACAGAACCTTAATTGTTRAGCTCCAATAAGCACATTATCATGTCAATTTGTATAATAGCTAAGGATTAAGTGATTCTTTTCCCCTTCAGTCACTGGAACTGCTACTTTTTACAACTGAYTATTTTTTCCACCAGCCCTGATCACCAAAACATGCCTTATCATCACTTAGTACAGACACAGTGTGAAAGTATAGGAAGAACAAGGACCATACAAAAGTCACTACTTTTACAAAATTGGGCTTTTTTTTTCTCTTTAAAAAAAATGACAGTTCAAAAATCCACTGTCATCAACCCTGGATCATTATTTTCCTGAAACTGTGATGTTTTAATAGTACCTCATTCTGTCCCTGGGAAGCTCTAGGCAGGGATTGCTTGCAATCCAAAAAATAATAGCAACACATAAATTACACATCTGGTGACCTATGGAAAGGAGTCTCGGGAGGAAAAGTTGGCAACAAAGGTTTCTCCTGCACATGAATAACCTGCCTGTGATCTGCTATTCTTGTCATTAAACAGGAGTGCTATTTAACAAGCTTGATGAGCAGAAAAAGCCAGAAGTTATCCATAAGTCAATGTCAAATCAATGTCCATCAGTCAGTKTGCTGGCTGGCACCTTCGAGTTGACTGTGAAATGAGTGGATGCAAAACTGAGAGTCCTTGATTGGATGTTGATGATAAAGTGCTTTTAGAGAAGACAGAGGGTGTCAGCAGTTCATCTTGGACATAATCCAGGTTTGGTAAATACAAGGTACCAGGTGGATTATCTCCTGCAGTTTTAATGGTCACAGAAATTTTCATTCTTGGCTTCCTGCTTTTTGTTGTTRTGCTGAATGGTTTATCAGCAGCTAGGTTTGACTCCAGCAGCATCAGGATTTAAGACAAGTATGATGAAGGACATATTGTGCCAGCCAAATGCAAGATTCCAACAACTGATCTTTTAGGCAGAGAAACTGCAGTATCTCATCCATTTGGACTTCAGTAAAGCTCTTAATAAAGGATCGTATTGAAAAATGCTTACTAAACTTTGGAAAACAGAGATTAGCAGAGGAAGACATCATTTGCAGGTAAGGACCTAGATAAAACAGAAATAGCAGTTATGTTGAAAAGAACTATGAGGGTGAAGGAAAGCATGTTCTGCTGTTCTGCAGAAACAYAGTTTTTCAGGAATGGATTTTAGACTTGTACCACCATGTATATACATGAGGAAACTTTGACAAAACAAAGAGGGGACATTTTGTTAGCACAAAATACACCTGGACAACCTTTAGAACTGAATAAATAGATTGAATTATGATACAAATTAGAAAAATCTGATATGGGAAGATATAATTAAGACAAGCTACAGGCTATTGTAAAAGCAGTTGTAGCCAAAGAGGTTCTGGTTGCCACATAAAAAAAAAAAAAAAAAGAGCAAAAGCAGTCATAGGATGCATATTAAGTTCAGTATTTCTGATGGAAATGCGCAAATATTAAGAGCATTGTACATTAGCATTAGAAAGATCTCATTTGGAGTAATATGTACTGCTCCAGCAATCCAYGCACAAGCCAGATTAACTCAGACTGAAATAGTGCAGGATGATGAGGGGAATGTGAAGTCTGTCTAGTGAGAGAAGACGGAGAGAGTTTGGTTTGTTTGGCTTTCCAGACAGAAGCTGAGATGGATAGGATTGGTCTCAATAAACATATTCAGGCAATAAGTGCTAGAAGAGCTATTTAAACCACAGGGAAAAGCTAGGAGCAGAAAAAAAAAAAAAAAAAAAAAAAAAAAAAAAAAAAAAAAAAAGGTATGAAGAGGTCATGAATAAATTTAAGCTTGAAATTAAATGTTCTGTAAGAAATGGAAAATAGAGGTTCTTGAAGAGTCTTGCAATGAGAGTAACAGGAATAAAACATTAATTGATTTTAAGATAGGCTGGTATGTTTCTAACAGGGGTAGATATGTTATGGCAGCCTATAATAATGGAGGTTAGCAGTGAGTAACTCCAGCACACCCCTCCTGTCCTATGTTCTCATGAATCCTCAGGAGTAGCATCTATGTAATCTGTGCTGTGGTTGGGGACCCATCAGATGCCTGCATTCTCCTGGCTGCGTAAACTGTGCTCACAAAAAAAACAGGAAACCACCACGGCTCCACCATGGCTTCTCATTTCTCTGATCCTGGTACTGAGATCAGCAAGAGGTTCTACCTCAAAACTGAGCCACTTAATGCAAAAATGCATCAGGGAGATCTACAAAGAAAGACATGGTTATAATTCAGAGTAGTGGGGACCTTAGGAGGTCCCGAGTCCAACCTGGAGTTGAGAACAAGGCAGCTCTGTGCCCCTCTTGTTTCAGCTGCTGTCTCTCTATCTCCTGTCATGCTCTGTTGTGTAAAACCGGCTTCATCTTCTCAACAGCCTCCCARTGCAAGACTGCCTCCCTCAAAGCCGTCTCTTCKCCAGGCTGAMTGCGGCCACATCCCTTGCCCCTCCTCACGGAGCATGGGATCTGGCCTACAATTCTGACCATTGCCATGYATGACCCTTCTTCTGCCATCTGATCATTGTAAGATCAAGAACAACATGGACATAGCAACCATTTCCTAGAAGTGCTCTATGCAAATGGCCAATGGAAGAAACTCTAATCTGGACTTTCATACTATGCAAATATTTCTCCTGCATAAAATGTGAGAGAAAAGTGATAAATCTGCTGCATGTCTGATCCCTCCAAGGRCTGCCCAACTACTCATATTCCCAGTATCCAAGTGAACAGCTCTGATGATTGATTGTGTCCTGCTGCAAAACGAACAACAGGTACTAAACAGCAATGAAGGGCTTAGAGCAGGGTATGATGCTGAGAGGGCAAGTGCACATTTTAAGCATCCTTCAAATAAAGCCCAAATTGCCCAATTTTGTTTCCCTGGAAAATAAAAACTCCACTGCTGAATTCAGGAGAAACTAAATCAAATCCAAWTTCTAAATCAAATCAAATAATACAAAATGCCCACAAATTCTAAGCCAGCCGACTCCTGTAATCAAATCACTTTAGAAGGCCTTGTCTTTTCACAGAATCAATAAGGTTGGAAGGGACCTCTAGAGATCATCTAGTCCAGCCCCCTGCTCCAGCACGGACATCCAGAGCACRGGGCACAGGGCGGCATCCAGGCAGGTTTGGAAGATCCCCAGAAAAGGAGACTCCACAGCCTCCCTGGGCACCCTGTTCTACGTATTGTCACTAGTATTGTCAAAGGCAAAAGGCAAAAACTACTAGGGCTTTAAAGGTATATTATGGAGAACCTGTGAACTAAATATATACAGGCTTTCTTCAACTCTGAACTCAAATCTAATAAATCTCCACATTCACATAAATGTATTAGGTAGGAGAAGAGCCAAAGAACTTGAAACATCCCACTCACAGGTGGTGCTGGCTACTCAAGGTGACATGCTGTTATTTATTTTCAGTAGCTTGTTATGATTTAAATATTTTAGCTGCAACTTTACTCTTCCCCATTACAGCTCCAAAAACATTGCACACCTTGAAGCATGACATGGATCACTAGAGTCAGTTTACGGGAACAGCGACAAGTAATTTGTAATCCAGAAGTAAGAACAGCTTAAGCTTTCCCTATTCTCCCCTCTCYGAAGGCTGCAGTGACTCCTGTGGGGACTTTGGTATCACAGCTGCAGCAGATTGCTATCTGCAAGCCACAGGTGGCTGCACTATTAGCCCAGCACTTTTCCAGCATTACGCAGAGCCACCTACCCACTGCTTCCTCCACTAATGGGCATCTGTTCACTGCTACAATTAGCAAGAAACAAATCTGTTTCTTAGCTAAATAAGTCAGCTTACTTGCACCTGTCCCACTGTGCAAATACCTGTGGGATATCACAGATGGTGAAGCCACACACATCCTGGACTATGGACCAGTATTACCTCACCCCTAACCTGTTTCGTAAAGGCAGAACTCTGGGAAGATTTTCTGTTAGTAATYCTTGTTACCTGTGGTTTGCAAGAGAAAGGTTAAAAAGCCTGTCCAGGCAGCCTTCTAACAGGAAAAAGCCCCAAAAGCCAACATGTAAAACAATCTAAGACAGAGCTTTTCTATCCTGGCCACTATTACTAGTGATTTCTTCAGTTTTCTAAAGCATTAGATTCCAGAGGCAAGGAGAAGCCAGATCGCTCTATAGCAGCAAAGTTTTCCTACATCCAAATATTCATGACTTCTGATCCCACCTCATGTTATAAGAAGAGATGAAAGGAAGAGAAAAAAACAGCTTTGTTTGTATTCCTTTTTTCTTGAGTCTCTTTCAAAGCAYAAAATGTGAGATTAAATTATGAAATGCCAGAGTTGTTACAGGAAAAGAAAATTGCCCTGTCATGAAGTTGTACATGAAGGACCTCTAGTTAGCAGTGTCCCCCAGGGGTCAGTTCTCGGTCCGGTCCTGTTCAACTTATTCATTAATGACCTGGATGAAGGGCTGGAGTGGTCCCTCAGCAAGTTTGCCGACGATACCAAACTGGGTGGAGTAGCTGATAGCCCTGAGGGCGGTGCTGCCATCCAGAGGGACCTGGACAGGCTGGAGGACTGGGCGGCGAGAAACCTCATGAGGTTCAACAGGGGCAAGTGCAGGGTCCTGCACTTGGGAAGGAATAACCCTGGACACCAGTACAGATTAGGGGTGGACCTGCTGGAGAGCAGCCCTGCAGAGAGGGACCTCGGTGTCATGGTGGACAACAAGATGACCATGAGACAGCAGTGTGCCCTGGTGGCCAAGAAGGCCAACGGGATCCTGGGGTGCATTAAGAAGAGCGTCTCCAGCAGGTCGAGGGAGGTGATCGTCCCCCTATACTCAGCCCTGGTGAGGCCACATCTGGAGTACTGCGTCCAGTTCTGGGCTCCCCAGTACAAGAGGGATGTGGAGCTGCTGGAGAGAGTCCAGCGCAGGGCTACCAGGATGATCAGGGGTCTGGAACATCTGCCCTATGAGCAAAGGCTGAGAGAGCTGGGYCTGTTCAGCCTGGAGAAGAGGAGGCTGAGGGGGGACCTGATCAGCGTGTATAAATACCTCAAGGGAGGGAGGGAGGAGGAGAGGGCCGGCCTCTTTTCAATGGTGGAAAGCAACAGGACTAGAGGAAACGGCCACAAACTGAAGCACCAAAAGTTCCACAGGAACTTAAGAAAACACTTCTTGACAGTGAGAGTGACAGAGCCCKGGAACAGGCTGCCCAGAGAGGTTGTGGAGTCTCCTACTTTGGAGATCTTTAAAAYGCACTTGGATGCAGCCCTGTGCCACGTGCTCTAGGTGWCCCTGCGTGAGCAGGGGRGTYGGACTAGATGGCCTCTGAGGTCCCTTCCAACCTTAAACATTCTATGATTCTAAGGAGCAGAATTGATTATCGGAGCTAAAATTTCTCYACTGTCAAGTAAGTGATGGTCTACATTCAGAGATATAGTATGAACTGTGTTCAGACTTTTTATAAAAGAATGAATATGTAGTTCAATACAGTCATGTAAAAGAGGAAGACAGCCTAAAGGATCTGGAGATACAGAAGCATAGTCTGTGCTTCAGAAAACTAGACTTGATTCCATCCATCATTTACTCCCAAAGTGATCTTGGTCTAAGTTATTGTGTTTGTAATGGCAATAAATGCACCTCTTAACCACGGTATGTGGATATAGACAGAAAGAGTGAATGGAACCCCTGTCTCAGCTGTGACCTTTTCCTCTGCCTTTTCACTGGTGCATCAGGTTTCTCTTAGCCTCAGGCTTGAGAGCTACACAATTCTCTTTACCTTACACAGAGGGGAATCTAGTAAGAATAAATATCTGACAGACTGGGAACATTCAGCTCTTCTAGGAATAAACACACAAGACCCCGAGAGAGACCGATGGATAAAAGTACTCAGCAAGCTCCTTTTCCTTCTTTTGCAATGTCTCCCTTGATGCTTTTGCATCTCTTCTGTTACTTCACTTACCAATCTGTCCTGATCTAAGTCACTGCAGCCTGGAGAAAGTGGCTACAAGCCAACTCCAGCCCATCCTGTTTTGCCTAGATTAAAGACTCATAGAATCACAGAAGGCGTAAGGTTGGAAGGGACCTCAGAGGTCATCTAGTCCGACCCCCCTGCTCACGCAGGGTCACCTAGAGCAYGTGGCACAGGGCTGCATCCAAGTGCATTTTAAAGATCTCCAAAGTAGGAGACTCCACAACCTCTCTGGGCAGCCTGTTCCAGGGCTCTGTCACTCTCACTGTCAAGAAGTGTTTTCTTAAGTTCCTGTGGAACTTTTGGTGCTTCAGTTTGTGGCCGTTTCCTCTAGTCCTATTGCTGGTCTCCACTGAAAAGAGGCCACCCCCTCCTCCTCACTGTCTCCCTTGAGGTATTTATACACACTGATCAGGTTCCCCTCAGCCTTCTCTTCTCCAGACTGAACAGGAAGTATATGTATGAAGTGTAGCTCCTCACAAAGCTGGGAAGCAAGTCAGGAAGCTCATCTCCAGTCTGTGCTTTTACAATAGCCCATAAGACCCCTAAACTGTGCAGAGATGTCCCAGGAGCACTGGGGAGGTGGCTGAGATCTCTGTATAAAGAAAAAGGAAAGACTGCACRTGGCCTCTTTCTGCACTTGGAGCTCACAGGCATGATCAAATACATCCTTTTGAACAGCAACACCAAACACTTCAAAAGACATAAAAATGCCCCGCAACACTGTTCTTACTGCTATGTTCTAGGGATAGTTTTGAAGAACTGAAGACTTTTTTTTGCTACTGTTTTATCTTTAATAAAAATTGCTGCTCAAAAGCCTGCTTGCAGCATAGTTAACTTGTTATGAGAATGCTACAAGGAAGAGAAAGATCACACACTCAAATATTTACCCATATGACAGATAAATTTTCCACTACCATAATGCTCTTCCTACTTGATTTTCAGTCCTCAGAAACCTATGATAACTACGATATCAGACTATGTTGAGAATCTGTTTTGTGAGCACTCAGAGCTGTAAATAAGGTGAAAACTCAGATAATAAACCAGAGATCCCACGTTACACTCAGCTGCTAAAACAAATGAGACTAAAACCAATCTATTATTAGCAGTGAAGAAACTTCTTCCAGACTCTGGGACAAATTATGGAATAGGAGTGTCTTTCATAGTATGTTATTTAATTATGTATGCTCTGCAAAGCTCTATTTCCTCTGTCCCATAAAACCACAGGTTTCATCAGAACTCCTGCAGATGAGATCAGAAGTGAMAATGGCGAAGGGGGAGGCAAAGCTGTGCTTAGTATCCACCAGCACAAACCATCCATCACAGAATGGAAATGGAGAAACTAGAGAGGGTCAATACTCCCAAAGGAGGAGCTGGTGTTTGTCTTTTCTTCTTTTGCTCTCAGAAACTGTATGCAGTACTGTGTGAACTAAATCAGAGAAAAGACTTCTCACCAGTACATCTTCTTCCAGGGAAATGAATGGCCCTGGGAGTGACATTTTGAAAGCAACATGAAAGCTGAAAGTATATGAACAAAATATGAGCTCCAGCCTCAGGAACATGCTGTTCTCATTTTGACAAAGGGCTCCCCCAAAAAGCACTTCCCACCTCTCTTYTACTGGCCAGTCCTGGTGACTTAGGGAAAAAATAAATGTGTCATTAGAAGTCCACTGAGCACTCCCAAGTTAGYACCTCAGCTGATGAGATTGATGAACCAACTCTAACCTCAGATAACAGAGAAGGAATGGGAACAAACAGCAGGAAAAACAACTTTTTTTTTTTTGTTAAAAAAACAACTAAAAACTTCTGTGACTTAGGAAAAAAAAAAACCAATAATGCATACACTGCCTGAGAAAATTTATCTTTCTTCCTATGGAGAGAGTAGGGAGGACAGCAATACAGCAGTGCAACATGAAGTGCACTGGAATCAGYTGGCAGAGCAATACAGGACATCCTTATGTCTTCCACAGGCCCTGCTGCAGGCTACATGGTCACATACTCAAGTTGGAGACATGGCATCTCTTATCTTGAAGTAAGTTTGTCAACTATTTGACATTTGCTCTATCCTGCTGCATTCCAAGTGGAAAATTTTCTGCAGGATTTTTAGATTTTTATTTTGTTTTTTGGTTCTTTCTTGTTTAGTTTTGTTTGCTATAAAATTCCCCGGATGTCTGAGGTGTCCATATCTGGCCCTTTCTCTGGAGGGAAGGATGACATTTAGCCAAAGGATCCAGGAATAATCTCATCCTTCACTTGAGAATGAATGAGAAGGGTAAAGGGAGGGGTTCACAAGCTCTTCGGAGCTGCTTAAAAAAGGAATCAGCTGCCTGGCCCCCATGCAGAGAAAGAGATTCTTTCCAACCCCTGTCCTCCAAGGAGCTGGTGATGCCTCAATGAAGGGATAAACACTGGGAGAAAAGAGTATTCAATACTGACAAACAAGAGGCATCTCTCTCTCTGTTCAGCTGCCTGATAATACACATAATAAAGCAATTTTCTATGTTTTTCTTATGACATTTTCCTGATATTTGTTTATTTTACAATTGCAGCCACTCCATCTGAGTTCGCTTCCACCCAGAGTCACTGCATGGAAGTTCGACTTAAAATATGAGCAAATGGAGTGCAAGAAAACAATTGGGAGCTTTCACACCATATCATCATGAATACCACTTTTGATTTCCTCAGAGCAAGTTCCACCACATTTAAATTACTATTTATCATGCTTTCTGCAGCACACACTATCATTTGGGTGACAAAAACAGCATAATGTGCATCACTCCACATCATTCTACTTGTGACAAACTTACCTTGGAATTTCATCTTGAACTCTAAATGGCGGCTTTTCTCTGAAATCTGAGTGATTCACTGTTTTACACACTGTACCTCCTCCTCCTCCTGATGTTACACTGAGCTACAAAAACACATACAGTAATACTATGTGTATAAAGGAATGTTTCCGGCAACTTAGTAGGAGTCAGTCTCTGACTATTCAGCTTTCGTTTAACCCTTGCAGCTTTCAAAGGAGCATGGCTGAATTTGACCCCACTTGTGAATGGATCCTCCGATAATAAATATAGCTCACATGATGGTAGGCCTTTAAGTGAAGGGCAACTGCATGAGATCTCTTCGCTCATTTGGAGCCTGCTAGCATTGCTCAGGGAGCACAGATTGGGAAAGAATCCTTGCAGACAGAGGAGGGCAAAATCAGTCTGTTTCATGTGSATTTTGTCCATTTAATCCCTTTCCACAGAGCCATCTAGGGATGCCTCAGCCATTAAAGCTGAGTATGAGACCTTGTCTAACCAAAACCCCCAGTGTGAAATGAGAAGCTGYAAAATAAATCTCTGAACTTAAGAGAAAGTGGCTCTTCTTAACTGTTTCCTTTGGTATACTTTTTTCCCCACCTCAGGAAAACCCAAAAAAAAGCCCTGTCTCTCATGCATTAGTAGGTCTTTACAAACAGCACAGCCTCTAGCAATATCAGAACCCCTGGAACTACTGTTTGCCRTAGACTAGACTTCACAGGTAGGGCAGGCTGGCCATGCTCAGCACAGGCTCAGCACAGTCTTTTCTCCAGGACATTTTGCCATGGTAARCCATGCCAGCACCTCACACTATGACCCTCGCTTAAATGAGCAAATTCAACTAGAGGCAACTCTGGTGTACCCTAGACCAAATGTGATTACTAAATTTGAAAAATACCTCCTTACCTACAAGCTGACGGAGCAGATGTTCAGTCATTGCCTTGTAGCTTCTAAGATAAGCAAATGCTTTTCTTCTCTCTGAAATCCCTGCAGAAACAGTAYAAATCTATTGATAAGGATGAGAATTTTACTCCATCCTCTACTGAGGTTCCACCTAGCATGATTTGCTCRTGTGAAGCACTAATGACTGCCACTTTGTACCATTTCACAAGCAAAGGACTGTAAAATTGAAGTTCTAATGAACTGAAGAGTSAGAAAAAATGTTACTTATCACCATCGTTAGTGAAGGGTGTCTGACCTTACCCTACATGGCTGTTCTGTGATTAAATTGTAGCTAAATGTGAAATGAAAGTGACTAGRGTGGAATTACACCACAAACACAAGGTTTAGATAATACATCTTTTTCTATGTAGAGAAACTGAACAAGTGAAGGATTAGTAGCTGGCACAAAAGATACACTTAAAACAGGTATTAGCAGTTCAAAAGGTAAGGTCTACAATATGCAAGAGGTCATAACAGATACTCAGAAGGGACTTTGTAACACTGAAATCTATTAATTTATTGCTCTTAGATTAGCCATAAGCTTCATCAGGTCAYAGGATGTGTTGGCAAAAGTTGACAAGTAATCAGAATATATGATTATTGSATAAGCCTCAGAGTTGTTAGGAGTTGAACCGACGATGTTCATTCACTATAATTGAAGACTTGGCATTATGACACCAGATAATTAAAGCATTATCCATTTGTCTTTTATGACTAGTACATTACAGTTTATTTTTCAAATACTTCAAGCTATTAAATATGATGGGGAAATTAATAATAAAAAGAGAAGTAAAGCAGTAAGATAATTCTACTGGGACAACACTTGTATATGTAATTGATGTTCATTTCATTGCCAGAGGCCAAATGTTGCCTGTTTTACTGACATGAATAACCTCATTGATTGTAATGCAAGTACATCAACAAAGTCGGTTCCAGCCTCCAAAGAGTCAATTTTGTGACATCCCAAGCTTGGACTATGTTATATTCATTTTAATGGAAGAGACATGCTCAGACAATGAAAAGTATTAACACAGCCCTGTTATTTTATAGAATAAAGAAATTAAATATGGTCCAGGGAGGTGAGCATAGGGGCCTTGCAGCTATAACCATTACTAGAAATCTTGTCAAGCATTTGTTAAACCATTTGTTAAAAACACTTGGAAAATTAAGTATTCTGGGATTAATTTTGTTTTTATTTAGCTGAAGAGAGGACCTGTAAAGTAGCACCACTCATAGAAGATTTTAGATGATGTTAAAAATCGTAACTCGTGTATTTTAGGGAAGGAAGAGTAAAGGACTGGAGTTTTTGCTGCTGTTCTTGTTGAAATCTGWTAACACCAAGACAAGGCAAAACAAATTGCACAAGAGGAAAAAAAAAAGCTGCATCTGAAATAATGTTTCTTTTTGCAGCTCACATTTTTTTAATGAGTCTAATAGGTACAGCATTCAGTTTTACAGACCAATCTGAGGCTTGGCAAAATTGTTCCAGCATGAGACACAACGAAGTGTTACTGTTCTAGGCTCAGAGAGGCAGTCCTGGCCTCTCTGGCTGAATCTGTCTTAAAAAAAGCACTAAGAAGAGACAATGAAATAACACAGGAGGAGGAAGGTGACAAGATCTATTTGAATCCTACGTTCTGGGCGATGTACTTTAGCAGAAGCTTTAAGGACATGAACACAGCATATGAGACTCAAACTGAACATCCTAGTGAATGCTGTGCGATCCCTACTGTTGAGCACAAACTTCACAGGGGACTATACTAAGCACATACTGAAATGGAGAAAYGAAAACAACTCCACCATCCATGGACAACCTTCTTTTATAAATTAAATGAAGAATACCAGATTATGAGTTACTCCATCCATCTAAAACTTGTTGTACTATGTACTTTCAAATCGTATGTCCCAGGTCACTGGAAAGCCATATTAAAGGACAATCTATGTATCTCATCCAAAAAATCTAGTAATTACCTTTTTCCAGTAATATCCTTTTTCTAAGGATATCATCTAAAGCTACAAATGGCAATAACTGCAAGAAGTTGTAATGAGTTCAAGCTTGCAGGCAACTTCCAGAAATATCACAGGCCCTGTTTTATGTCTGTTAGAAAAAAAAAAAAAAAAAGAAAAAAGTCTTTCTGTGCTCATTTGCAACTTTCGTGGTAGCATCCAAATGCTCACTTCAAGTAGGAAGCCTTGTATCTTTAAAGGGTGCAAGGCAGGAGGGATCTTAAACAAGTTCTGCAGGTAGGTAAATTGAGAAAAACTTAATTCTCAGTGCTGGATATTTATTTTTGGCCATCTAAACTACCTGATGAAAATTAACCTTATTTTCAGAAATGCTGAGCCCTCACCATTGCTCTTTGTTTCAGTAGTTGCTTGTCCAGAGCTGATTAAAAAAAAGAATATCAAATCCCAATTAAGCAGTTTTTGTGCATCATGTGGTTGCTCACATTTCTCAGTATCAGGAACAGGACAGTTAGCTCTGTAATAGCCAAAGCTTTGCATTTGCATTCAAAGATTGATATTTATGCTGAACTCCATAACCATATTCTCAGACTGCTGGGTAGTATGCTGAGTTAGAACAGAAGTAGATGGGTTTTTTTCTGCTGAGTACAGAAGTAAATCAAAAGGAAGCAATAAAATGACAGTTTTATTGCTATCTAGCAAACATATTTGTATTAAGAATTTAATATATAAAACTGAAGTCATATTGAACAAAGTGTGTGGAATATTTTGATAAGAAGCCAGTGGTAATGGGTTTCTTAAACAAATTCATTAATTTTATACCAATTGCAAGACCTAACAAAAATATAAATTCTTGGCCTTGCATTTATAAAAGAAGTCATATTAAAAAGTTGGAAAAGTCTCTGTGAGATAGCTAGTATTTGAGCATGCAAGAGAATGCATCAAAAGCAAAAAGTCTGAACAGAAAGGGAAAGGATGAGCAATTGTAAGCAAGCCTAAGCAAGAGTATGGATACGGACAACATTAAAAGTTGTCTGCATTTGATATGTATACAGGGCAACTGCCATCTGCAGCATTCCTTCAACACAGTTAGGAAGAGTTTTTTCCTGCTGATAATTTAAATAATTTTTATTATCATGAACAACAAGTGAGTGAATTTATAGAGCTGAAGCTATCGGCTTTCCCCACCTTTTCCAAAAAGCAGAAAACAGCAAGTGTCAGGCAGTGAGCCCAAAGGATGTCATTATTTTTATCACACCATGACCAGAYACAGCAACTTTTTTAAACAGCACTATTGGTTTGTGTGAGCAAGGACCTGTTGCGAGGGCTTTGAGGAGGGCTGTCCACCTGAAATCTCACTGTCTTTCTAGCACATGGCAATTTTGGCAGTTGCAAATACCCAGAGGTTGTTCTGTCCAGCTACAGATCCAAGGGTACAGGTGACCTGTCACCTAAAGCCCAGCTCAAGAATCTCCATCTATCCTACTCACATGAAAGAAAACACCWCTGAGTTTTCTTGCAGAGAAGGTAAAGAAATGTGCAGCAAGTCAGGTTTATTTTGTATTTATGCAGCCATAAATCAGGAGTAATAGCATGGAAGCAACTGGCTTTGCAGTGCTGAAGGCAGAAGGGAGCAGCATGACACCCTCTAACACAGCAGCAGTATATGGTGCTTGTATTCATTCCAGGTTTTCTATTTTATTTGTTGCATTTGCCTCTCATTTTAGCATCAGAAAATACAAGAGCTCTTCAAAAAAAAAAACAGATTAAGTAGCAGGAGTCTTTGGCTTTTTGATTTATAGGAAATAACATTTAGGAACATTTGTCCCTTAGTGCCACATTCCCATTGTCCTATTAGTGCCACATTCAGAAGCAAGTTAGGAACTTACCCTGTTGTAGATCTACCCTTCACTCTGGTAGATCACAGCCACTCACATCTTCAGACCTGCCTATCAGTAAATGCCTTAGGCCCTTCATGGGACCATGGAAACCATCTACATACTGATGTCTCGACATTTTCAGAGTTCCAACTCAAGATTTTATACTCCAGGTGTCACCCTTGCCTCACTTTCCTACAGGACCAGTYTCCCACATACCTCAAAGCAAAGCTACCTCATGGAAACGTGTACCACAGAGAGCCTGCTCCATTTTTCCCTAATAGCTCAGAGTTCAAAACTATGACAATGAAAGATTTGTAAATAAATCATTGAGCTGCCTGGTTTGGGACAAAGCTTTTCACCAAAAGTGTTTTCTTATCCTTAGTCTATTAAGCATTCACAGTCAAGGATTTCTAAAGCTCTCCTGCTAAAACTGTTACTCTTCACTGGAAAGGAAGGCAAACTAAAGGTCTTGTAAGGGATGATTCAAGACCATGTTCCAAAGGATAATGAATTCTTTACAAGGAACAAAACAGCTTCAGCAAGAGAGATTGATCATGAGAGCCCCTGTAGTTCTCCTCAAGATACAGCAGCAAGATCTAGCGTTGACTTTCTGAGAAGGTTTTCAGGACTGGTTCTCACAAAAGCCATCAGGTCTCTACTGCTGAACACTTCTCTGTTCACCCTCCAAAAAATACTAGGCTGCTTGTTCCTGGTAGTTTTAGGTCTAAAGAACAATCCAGTGATAACAGAAGCTACTATATCAGGCTAGAGAAAACCACAGAGAAAAACAAAGAGGACGGATGATTTGAAAGCCCAGATGAACCGTCAATGGCCTGGGACTTTAGAGGCCAGTCTGTAGCTGAAGGAGTTTTTGAGAAATTTAGTAAYGCCAAAGTACTAGATTTAGAGAGCGAAACTGGAGTTTAAGCTTCTAACTCACTTACGGATCTAACCAGAAGAAATTTCTTCCGRAGTATTACAGCTTTTACACCTCCCAGATCTCTCTCCTATCTTTCCAACCAGAAGTGAGTAGTTAGAATGAATGGACCAAAGATTTGACAGTATGGGTGTCTTTCAAATGAAAAGCACTTTATGAATTTGAAATACACTTTCTCAGRTATGTTACTGGACTAAACCTAGAACTCCTTGTATTGTTAAGTGTTAATGAAACTCATTGCAACACTCATTTAAAGCATGGTTTGTATGGCCATAAACGAAAAAATTTAGTTGCTGGACCAAATGGGTTGATCTTTCCTCCAACAGTTCAGCAATCAATCTAACAGAAGCAAGAAAAAGTCAAAGTTAAAACAATGACTACCCTGTTTCACAACAGATGGGGACATAGATCTGTGTCAAAACATCCCAGCTCTTCTCTCTTTCTTGAAGCAGAGGCATATGCAAAAATTGTTAATTCCATATGCAATGCAGCCAAAGAGCTTCCACTTTCCCTCCCACAGGTACGGGATTAGCAATAGAGCTGCACAGCCACTTCTGGTTCCACCATCTCTAGATAAGGATCTTTTAAAATGCTGAATCTTTGCTTTTCCCCTTTACTGGAAGAAATCATGTCACCTACATACCGTGTTCTCACCTTGCCTACACCCCAGTCCTTAAAATAAAGGGCAATAGAAGAAAAACTCTTTAACTGACTGCCAACATTCCTGTTTCTCTTTAAAGAAAATGTGAACAGCAAAGCTGCTTTAAATAAAAACTTCAGAGCAGAAATCCTTCAAGGTCTATGTAGAAACATTTAAAGCACAATTCAACAAGGCTTGGCAGAGAGACCAAATCCTAGACATAGGCATGTGCTGTCTGGAGTCAACAGGACTCTGACAACACCTGGCTCTAATCATCTGCTGCTGTGGGAACTGTAATGACTGACTGCAGGTTCCACCTAAAAGAACTGTCCAGTTCCACTTAATGGAAAGTCTGAGCTGTAAACAAGAAGTTACGATACAGTAGGAAACAAAGACTCCAAAGTCTGCCTCGAAAAGAGAGAGAGAGACCTGAGGAAGAACTAGAATTCTGATTTAGATCTGWTTAGATATTGTGATTCTGCTAGGAAGCACCTACACTTCAGATATCCCCAAGCACTTCTCTGAGGTCCTCAGGCTTCTTATGTGGGTCCAGACACTAGCGAAGAAAAACACAATCTTTACATGCTGAGCAGAGAGAAGACTCTGCACTTAGGAGAAAACACCAGATGTAAAGTGCATCCAATAGCATTCTGAAGCAGTTCTAGGCCCCCAAGCTCCCCACATGAGAGTAAGTGCCTGGTACTTGCTCATGGAAGTAGGTTTTCCATTTAAACCTTACAACAGTGATAAGGATACTCAGCTAATTTACTAATAGTCCTCATGTTAGATTGCTCACCCATCTTGCAGGAGGCCAGGGATTATTTCCTTCTTCAGTCAGAGGGAGAAGATAAACARTAAACTCTTCTATTCAGTTAACATCAAGACATTCCTGAGCATGGAAAGTTTAATATTGAATAACTTCTAGATTGATAGGTGCTTTAGACAGCAAATTTGTCCATARCAGTGGTGCTAACCAAGTTAGGCAGTTTTCAGGACAACCCTGACGTATGAAGGCCTGTCAACAACATCTGACCACATGGCTTTGGGGTAGCTTGGTTATCCGGGTCATGCAGGAAGTCTGAGAGAGAGAAAAAAAGTTAACAAAGCGCCAACCCAGAGAAGCCGCCTGGTGACTGGACCAAGCYTCCTCCTCTGGGACAGGTCCAAACCTATTATCATCTGGATCACATTCTGCTCTGCAGTCCTCTGATTTCTATACACAGATAAAAGATGTTGGAAGCAGCAGCTTTTGGTGAGGTGGTGTAGATTTATTTTGGCRTTACTATTGTCCTGACAATAAGTTACTCACTGATCACTCTGTTGACAACCTGCAGCTCTTCAGRCCGGATTCTTGGAATTACTACAATGCCAAAATTCATAGAATTTTCAATTCACTTTAAAAAAATAACTGTTTATTTTGTCTTGGTTCTTTTTGCCATCAGAAGACAGTAACAAATGCTAAGGTCTAAAATTTGCCTTTAGGCTACATGGCAAAAAAAAAAAAAAAAAAAAAAAAAAAAAGGCAGCTGTCCTGGTTTTAGAGACAATGATTTTCTGCTCCAATTCTTTATTTTATCTCCTTCTCTTCATTTTTCTATAGAAAAATAGGGGACATCCCCTATGCCTTCTGTTTCTATGCAGAAAAATGGAATGAGCTGAAGAAATACATCTCACTTTGTTCCTTAAAACCCAAATAGTTTCTACTTCTTCCTAAAGCAAAGGACAGGCCTCATCTTCCTATTAGAGCACCATCACTGCTGTTAGCCACTGTGCTTTTCTTCAAAGTCATCTTGCCCAGCTTTTCAGAGAAACCTACCAAATCCCTCTCTACTCTCCTTATTTATAACCACAAGCTATGAGGGACTGGCTGAGTTTAAGAACAATGTCTGGTTAGAAATTTTCCCTGTGGTCCTTATCAGCTCATGTGAAGTTTAGTTCCTACTGTTAAATGAGCCTTAACTGCCAGCCTACGTTGATAATCTCATTGTGGTCCCACCACAGCAGGTACTGGACTAATTACTGTAGGATTCACATAGGATTTGAGTCAGATTTATTCTTTTGGAAAGTGTCTCTGAGTTGCTTCAGATGTTCAAGTTACAAAGAAGAAAAAGACAATTCCCCGCTCTGCATTCAATCTGAAACTTCTGATTTATCTAACAGATTATTTTACCAAGGGGCAAATTCTATCCTGGGGAGCCTGCTTCYCTTTCCGCTTTGCCTGCATAAATCCCAGACCACTTGAATTCAGTCAAGTTCTCTTTATACTGAAGACTGGCACCAGTCCCACTTTCTCCAGGTTTGTGCATTTGCCGCTGAAAAAGGAGTTGGGCACATAGGAGCTCTCATGCAACACCTCATGAGGATATGCTTTGAGTCATGGTCTGAAAAGAAATCTTCAGTGACAACTCTGTCAGAATAACTGTAAGATAATGCTAGAAGGGATCAGTTCCCTCTTGAATCCCACACTCTCAGCATCTTTAAAAAACATCACATAGTCCTCTGAAAATCTGACCAAGATTGTTGCTATTGTTAAAGATGCATTTTTAAAATGTCAAGACAGGCAAGACTATTTTAAGCCTTATTAAGTACTGTTTTTAAACAGCTTTAGTACTTACCTGAAACCAAGGCCCCATAGTTCTTGCCTCTTGTTGCTGGTAGACAACACTCCAGAGGCATGTTTGTATCAATAGTACCTTTCAAGCTCAAGGACCAACTTCGGCATATGATTCTGATTATTGGAGCAAGGTAAAGTCACCCTCACATCTGAGACTAACTATGAAAGGAGTCTTCAGCTCCCTGGCTGGAGACTTCAACATTGAAATTGCAGTTTTCATTTTCGGTGGTTCTGAGGGATTTCCGATGGGGAAAAAAAATCATCCATATTTCCATTTATTAATTTTTTAAGGAAGACTTTCACTCACACTCAAACAAACATCGTTGTTCTATTTTCAAAAGCTATTTCTGCTTATTTCAATATTAAACACAATTCATTCACATGATCTTGCACTGTCACTGGTATAGAAACAGCACGATTTTGGAGGCTGCCCAGCTCTTAACAGCTTGCTCTGTAAAGATTAATTCCTGGATCAAGTTTCATTTGAARATGAGTTTAGAATTATTCCTTTTACTCTCAGGAGAATTATTTTTTGTAGTCCTAGGATCTCCAAGGTTGGTTCAAGTCTTTGACCACACAAGGATCATTGGCGAAAAAGACACTTCTCATTTGGGGGAATCATGCAGCCTCATAGCATCACCTTCATATCTTTTCATCTTCCTCTTCCCAATCTCAAAGCAAGGTGGCTTAGCTACACATTATCCTACTTGCAGATTCTATAGTATATAAGAATAACTTTAACATACTTTTCATTTTTTAGCTGATATCAGAAGACTATTGGCCCAAGGRAATAGGAACTGGAGGTATAAGCTAACTTAGAATAGCTGCTGCAAGACAGAGATACAAATCCGGAATCTGATGGCATTTAAGAGAGTTTGGGGCCAGTCAGTCTCCATGAACAATCCACATATGGTGACTATACTACAACTTCAACATATCTACATTTCATAGTTAAGTCCAGATCTCTTTAGGAAACTGAACTGGGTGTCTTAGGCTTTCAAGGTGAAAAATCCAAAGAAGGTTTTGTTGTTGTTGTTGTTTTTAGAAAAGCAAACAGAAAATGCACATCCAGTTTCAAGAATGCCTTTTAATTCATCCAGTTTCAAGAATGTCTTTTAATTCATCACTGTGAGAGGTAATGCATAATGTCTAGATAGATGCAGAAATGCCAGGCTCGTCTCACCTGCTGCTGTCACTTGGCTAAAAATAGCAAACAGTGGTTTGTTAGCAAGCCTGTTGTTAAGAGAGTTACAGGGATTCCATTATAAACCTAATTGTTAGAATTTGTCAGTGAAAGTAARCTCTGTTTTTGGCTAAAGCTTACAAGCCCACAAAAGCCCCACAAGATTTTAAAGATACAGAAAACTTATTCTATGCTAAGAGAAGTAAAAATTAATGAAGCTAAACACTTTGATTTTGCTATTATAAAGCAGTAATTAGTTACCAGAGCTTCATGCAATATTTTTTGTTATTTCATTTTACAACATAACCCAAGCGTGTACCTTTTGAAGCAAAAAAAAAAAAAAAAAAAAAAAAAAAAAAGGAGGGGGAGCGGTAGGGATTACATATATTTTAAAGGCTTGAATATACTAGCTGGGGAAAAGAAACAATTCATTCTAGTAGAAATAAAGAGATCATATTTCAAAAAATGTTTAAGCTTGCACAATGGAACTCTAAGGCTTCCACAATTATTTTTCAGACATTGCATTTGGACTAGTTTGAAATATCTCACTAAGTGTTATTCCCAGCATACTTACAAGCATTTTTCACATGGCAATGTAATGCAAATATGATAAATAGGCCTATCTAGCTGTGCCTTCCAATATCAGAATAATTTTGCTGAAGTCAAAAAGCACCAGTCTAAAACACTATTATCTAAATATATGCTGATGGCAGAGCATTCCCAACAACATGGCCTAGAATCAGAGCATAGCAAAGAAACATAGCAGAGCACAAACCCACAGCTTTTAAAAATAGATTTTCCAGCTAATGCTCCCTACCAGACTTAGCCCTCATTTTGTGTGGCATGAGCAATAGGCAATATATTTAGGACTGTCTCTTCCTGATTTCTTAGACAGTCCAGCTTGAGCTGGAAATCAGTTATTGTGGTGATGGGCACTAAATCAATGCTTTTAATAATTTCTGCAAAGCATCAAGCACTAACATATTTGTAAATAGAAAATGAAAAAGAAAAGAAAAACAATACGGAACTACTTTTCAATAGGATACTATCCTCCCAGCAATGGGATTTTGTGCATTTTTACAAATTCAAAACTTTTGACTGCCTAAAAATATATACAGTAAATATATATAATTTGCTTGCTTATATTTGTTATCTTCCACTAAATAGTTCATTAGCTATGGAAAAGCTCAGGAGATTTATTCAAAGAATATTTATTTGTAATATCAGTCAGCATGTTCCAGATATTCAAATGTCAATTAATCCCAGTAATGACATAACCCCAAATCATTCCTCTAGCAGGGCTGCACCATATAGGCAGGTGGTCTTTTTGAAAGGAAAAATGGTACTGAGGAACTATATAATCTAAACTAACATTTTAAATATTCAACATTCATCTGAATACATATTTGTACTTGATTTTAAAGTATCACATGTGCATTTAATCAGAAATGTTTTATGAAGGAAGATACTTTGAGCATAGTGAGACTTGGATGAGTTTGTTTATACATATCAAAAAATCTATTTCTGTCAGATCAAATTATACAATACGGTACCTGTTTTACTTAAATAGCTGCCTAAAGAGAAAACAAAACAAAGTGACTGAGCTAATAATTTATCCGTCATAAAATTAAATAACCTGAAAATGCAAGTTTACTTTTAAGAGTAACCCATATTGCTATTTGTGTAACAAATAATAGTGATGCAAAAAGTCTTGAGAATATTACAGTTCAACACTATTTTTCTTTAGCATTTGTCCATTATGCAAAGTAAGGAAAAATCTGGTATTTGAAGATTTTGTCTTAATCCATGAAGCCCATAGTTGCTTTTTTAACATGGTAATATCAAGGTACAAAATATTAACATGCTTTTTCTATAACAGTAAAAATATTCACATAATGGCTAAGTTACTCTCCCTTTCTCAGTGACCTGGTTACCTGCAGCTTTTCTTTCTTTCTTTTTCTTTTTAAGCACCTTAAAGATCTGCTGTTAACAAAAGACTGAAAAACAGTCCACTATAAAGCCATACAGTTTTCTGCCCTACACTGAAACAGGCTGTGATGTGATGGAATTTTCTATTTGTTTTTAAGTCATACTGAAAAACAGTTTTCTTTTCATCCAGATATTAAATTTTGGGACTTGTTCTGTTTAATCAAGCCAAGCTACAGAAAAAAAGAGAGAGAGAGAGAGAGAGAGAGAGAAAACACCAACCGTTACAAGAGTAAGAAAACAAAAAAAAAAACAAATCTGGCAAATCAGAAACATGGATGAAGATATTCTGTATTCTGATCTGATAGCATTAGCTGTTGATGGAACAAACAACACCTCTATGAGATTCCCAGTTTTCAGCCTTGCTTTTGATGGTGATCATCTGCTACTACTCTGTCCCACAGAGAGAACAATAAGGGTTTATGAGATATACACTGAAGCAAAGAATCTCTCATAGTCTAACAGGGCAAGATAAAAGTTTTACCACAGAACACTTTTTCATTGCAGTATTTTATTTTCTAGAAGCTTGAGCTTTCTATGGTGTTATTTTCAACATAAAAAAAAAAAAAAAAAAAGTGAAGTGTTGTGATTTTCACAGCATTTTTGTAATTATGTTACCTTCTAATGTTACCAAATGAAAAAAAAGTTGCACTGATTTTTTTTTTTTTTTAGAAGGTTGAGCTTTTTGTTGTGTTATTTTCAAAAAAAAAAAAAAAAAAAAAAAAAAAAAAAAAGAAACTTGAGTAACTTCAAATTGGAATACTTGCATTTTACTGACAATTTTATCCTTTGAATTTTGTACTGTAAGATATACTAGTAAAAAGTCAAGCAAAAACTTAACAGCAGGGAATATAGTCAAAGTCTACTCTAGAAATTTCAGCTAGAGGTTTTAAATTAGTTTGTAATAACCATTTTTTAAAGTACCTTACTTCACCTAACAGAAATTTTCATTTTTGCTCAGATCCACAATATATTCCTTCAGATAAATAAGAAATAAACACACACACACACCTTTTATATCACTAATGAACATGATTGGCAGGTCAGAAAAACAGATAAAAATGCCATTAAGTCTCCACTGTGCTTTACCTGTCCTGTCCCTGAGGAGTCACCTGCCAGTTTAAGAACAAATGAACCTGAGCAGGGTAAAGCAGTCAGGAAGGGACTAGATGATGATGCTGACAAGGACAGTAAGACATGGAACTGAACAGCTAAATTGCTCTGAGTCTAGAGAGTAACTGAAGGATCAAGTGGAAAATCAGACCACAAATTAACAGCACTATGCAAGGTGTGAAAAGGAAGATCCAAACATTGGATAGAAAACATAACTCTTTCCATTTCTAACCACTGGTCGATGAGTGTTTTTGGAAACACAAAGTACTGAAGCACAGAATCTGTGAGGGGGCACTGAAAAGCAGGAAAATAGGGAAAACGGGGAAATATGTAAAAGGAAGGCAGAGCAAAGGGGACAGGGAAGTGGACAGGAAACACAGTAGATTATTCACGCAGCCCTCATAACATATGCTGAATCTCTTTTTCCTCCTTTAATGTCAGAGCTGAACTTAATATGTTTGGAAGAAATTCACAGCATATTATACGAACTATCCAACATTTAGAATATAAGCATCACTTTTGCTGTATGGCTGCCTGAGAAGAGTTTCTTCCAGTCTACATGAGCTGTCTTCTACAGGGTGACGTGAGTGAGCATAATCCATCTATTCTCCAACAGCAGCTGTTCCTGGAAGACAGGAGTTGTCTGGGAAAGTGGTGGTTGTTACCTGCCAAAACCATGCCTGGGAGCACAGGAACAGCTAAGCAGGACCTCTGGTCCTGTTATATCTTCTAGAGTGAAAGGCACTGAGACAAAATTTAGGCCTGGAATGAAGAGGGTCACAACAAATTAAAAAGAAACAATAACCACCAGTGAAATTAGAATCCCAAAACAAGATTCTGCTGTAAATGGACACCAGGTCTGAAGGTTCCTATCTCTAGGAACATTTCATAGCTCATCATCTGAAATCATTTGACAAGGATATGGTGTCAATATGCATCCAGATATACCAGAGCTAAATCTGAACCAGAGCTCTCTCATGGGGACCATTCTGGAGATATAAATGGTTTATTTTCCTTCTTCAGTGCTAGTTACATTCTTACTTACCAAAAACACTAATTAGCAACCACAAATCCCAAATTGTTTTAACATACTTGAGTTTGACTAACAGATTGAACACAAGATGGGTGACGCTAACTCCAACATATGAATATTTGCCACCTGGATCCACTCCATTTCTGATTTAAGTAGTTTTCAGTGGCAAGAAATGGAGCTGTAACTTCTGTATCTTTGACTCTGTTACCACGGAAACTAGTACTAATTACATGTATCACTAAGTTTTAAATGCATTCAAATTTAACACATTACTCTGATAATATTGAGGTTGTTTTTCTTTTTCCCTCTCACCTTAATATGTCTCAGTTTGCCTTCTGGCTTATTTGTTTTATAAGCAGTTCCGCTCATAAAAAGATAAAAGTATGTAGGTGAAAATTACATTCATTTTCTTTTATGTAACCAAGAGGTAGAGTCATGTAAATGTTTGATCACACACTTCCTACTGCTGCTGTAATAGAATATGAAGGATTACATTTCATGTTAAGGAGGTGTCATTCCCAAAAGTAAGAAAGAATGCAGAGAAATTTTGTCACTAACATTACAGAAGATCACAGCTTCTGTGGAGCAGCACAGTGATATCTCATGTCTCTATACACAAGGAAGGCAACAAGGAAGAATGTATCTTGCTCCCTCATCATTCTTCCTATTGCTACACCAGAACCCTTTCAGAACAGCTAAATGCCAGAGGAAAAGCTGAGCTAAATCTCCAAACAAAACTGTTTATGGCACTTGCAGGTGACCTTTTGGTTTAGTGGGCTGCCAAATCCCAAACCTTGCTTGTGAACATTACTATTTTATCAAGATTCATGACTAATACCTCTGAAAGGATGCTGTTCCTGCACATTCATCATCAACTGAGGAGTTCACTAAAATCAGACACATGTTAGACTATACTGCATTTTTTTTAACAGCTGAAAGGCATCTACCATAGACAAAAACTGATGTGGATACACCAGAACTGGTAAGAGCTAATGCTAGCAGATGAGTTTTTTTGGTTCTAATCTCCTATTTCCAATACCAGCAGCTGAATATGGTAAGGTAACACAAACCCAAAAAATCTTAGGTGAATGGCAATCAGCAGGACTTGGACTCAGGGCTTCTGCAGGACTCTAAGACTACACAAATAAACTATGCAATGCCAGAGACTAGTCCAGGAACTAGAGCGCAGTCATACCAGAGTTAAATTGTGAGACATGTCCTTAGGAAGGGTTTGGCTACTGCCGATTAACACCCTTCCAAGCAACCTGCAGGCACAGTTTGGGAACTGGAACAGATCCAGAACCTTTCCCATTGCACAGTTTAGATGTGACTACTTTGGACACCAAAGCATTTTAATAGCATGAACAGAGGCCATTAGTGACACAGAACAGACCCAAGTAATAATGTTTATTAGTAAAAAGTCTCTGAAGGCAGAATATCTAACCTGAAGCCCTGGTGTGCTAGAGCACACATACACAGAGCAACAGGTTCAATTCTCTCTGACATCTGGCTGCAGTAGAAGAGAACCATATTGGTCTCCATCTGCACTTCTTGAGGCTTTCTCACACTGACATTCATCAAGCTTGCCCTGAAGGAAGACTGGGAAAGATAGTTAATCCTCTGCACAGGTATATTCTGAGACTCTGACCGATTCTGTGACGGTAAGACATATTGATTATCAGCCTGCTCAGGGCCTTGCCTGTAAAAAGAGCCAGGGGAAAATAAGCCTCCTATTACAGAGTAACTTCAGGTGCCTAAAATGAGACTCAGAATTCCTTAGAAGACTTTAAGATAGAGTTAATCTTTGATCATTTATTAACCTAAATCAAACACTTTGCATTTCATAATCAAACTTCAAGAAGAAAGTCTTCCTTTAGAATGTCACCCCTAGTAGATAAGGGAAAGAAGAAAGAGTATCTTCAACAAATAAAAGTCAAGCGAAAGTCTGCTGTTAAATGGCCACAGGCAAATCAGCTTTAACAAAATCTGCTCTCTGCAGAGGGTTTGCTTCTGTGCGTTTAATAACACCCATGAAATCCAAGAAGAAAGGATCACCTGAGACTGTCACCTGAAAAGAAGAAAATGAGGAAATACTGAAAGAGCCGCCTCGTATTTTCTTGCCCTGTTTCAGTGAAGTGACTTCCTGTAGGACTGTAGGTTTTCTGCCTGGTGGCGTCACCAACATTGTGAATCAAAGGTCATTTTTTTCCTGACAACACTAAATGGTCASTTCTCATTCCAGGAAAATGAAACATTTGAGTAGCAGAAATGGAGCTCCCAAGCTGAAAGCAGATAAGCATCTGCAAAAATAAAGGCCTGTACCTTCTTACACTATTTATTTGTTGAGTAGCATTAAAAAGCAGCATTTATCCTTAGTTAACTTATATTTAATGGTAGATTTGAAGATGCTAAAAAGTAAGCATACTAGGGATTATAACACATCTCTTGAAGACTCTGGAAACAGCTTAGTACCCTCTGAGAAAGATATATTAGAAGTGCTTATCCTTCCTTTCTTATACTATCATACTCTAGGGGAAGTTTTGGAAACAATCCGGTTCTGTTCTGCATTAAAAGTGAGGACAGAGTGATTTACCCTTAGGATATCTGGCAGGGCCAGGATCCTGTSTGTTCAGTCACTGACATGTGAACAGAATAATTAATCCCTGAATATTTCAGCTGTCCTAATTAAAAAGCAACAAAGACACAAGATATTTTGAAACAAATCAAGACATTCTGAAACAACCCAAATTCCACCTGAACAACAGTATTTTACATTGCTGAACTTCATCCYCATTTTTAGGGGCCAAATGAAATGAACAAACTGATTCTTCTTGCTCAGCAGCCATAGAATATGATTCAGTAATGATAGGTACTTCTAAAAAAAGGCAGATTCATTTTTTTTCAGTTTAAAAGAGAATCAAATAGGAAGAAACTAAAATATAATAGAGAATGCACCATAACAGCTGGCATAAGAAGGAGAAACAAGGAACAATTATCTACTGTTTCTCGCAATACATGATCTAGGATTACCTACTGAAATTAGCAGGTGGCAGTTTGAGAACAAATGAAAAAAATGTTCACCCTGAAGAAATACAAAGCAATAATTAAATTATACAACTCATTGCCCCAGGATACTGTGGATTATAAAGAAGTTCACATGAGGATGAGACAAATTCAAAGAGAATCCATCAAACACAATTGACCCTGAGGCAGGAACGCCTTGAATACAGTTGTTCCACTTCTTAAATACTCTCCCTAAATATGTATTATTGGCCAACGACTAAGAAGAGGAGACAGGACTTTTACCCACATAATTGTGCTTATGCTTCCCCTATTTCATCTGAGTTATGGCTCAGGAAGGAGACCTGATAGTACTACTGTCACCAAGCTGATTTCAAAAGTTTTGAAGCTGTCTTCCCCTCAGACAGTGGATAATGTTCTGGTTATGCAAACCTTTTTCCAAGGAACCACATACTCCCATGTGGCCAGATATCAATTGGTAGATACCTTGCAAAGGCTTTTGTCATATCACCATGCTGAAAGTCATTTATCACACTCAACAAAAAATCCTATTTCTTATTCTTTCTGTTTTTGCTAAAGACTTTCTTCCACATTCAGTAGATCAAGTAAGTCCTAAGCTTACTTTATTTTTCTTCAAAAGAAAGATGGGAAAATGGAGTCTTGCACCATTTTGCTTAGACAACAGGGCCAACTATTTACAAATCAATAACTAACAGGGTCATCTGTACACAAAATTACTGGAAAATGGCAATGAACTCCTGTTATAAAACCTTCCAAGACTCAAGCAAAAGTACAGGGATTCTTATGGTGCRCTGAAAAATCCCAGTTTAGTTGCTTTGCTTTTAGCTATATATTTGGAAGTGGAATTATGCAAATAATAGGTTTAGCTGGACTAAGAGATATCAGTCTCCAAAGTCAAGGTTGCTCAGAGAGGTTTGACTCAGAAGCATTCTGGATTCCATTTCCACACTTTCCTATTAAGTACAGGATGACCTTGCTGTCTAGATGCACCAATATTAACCCACCTTCTGTGCTCACTCATAGTTATCTCAAGAATATCTGGCAGCAAACTGAGTGCAAAACTCATTGGTATTTTATCCTATTATCRGAGAAAGGAATGGCCTCATTAAATTGTCATCTTTCTCTAAGCACAGCATCATTGCATCTGCGTAAATACTTATTTTCATCACCACAAAGCAAACATTGCCTTTGCAGCAGTAGGGTAGCACGAGTATTCTGTAGTGCAATTCAGTACTTCATGCCATTCTCTGTAATACGTCCTCCCCTGAAAGCAAGCTGGAGTCCACCCTTGCCTGAAATCCCATTTAAATAATGGAATCTTAACAATCCATTCCAAAAAACACCAGAATCCATCACAATGAGTGACTGTTTCAAGGAGGATTTATAGGTAGCAGGCCTTTGGTCGATGGTTGCATTACCCATCTGTGAATTCCCATTGCTGTGCATAATTAGGAAGTATTTACATATGCTACTGCATTTCACTGTTCTGAGGCACTCTAAGCATGCCAAGCTACAGTGTCATAAATTGTATTGTTGAAGCAGATGGAGCTCCTTGCTCAGTTAAAACTTGCAGTTAGACGTAATTAGAGAAGCCAGTGCAGAATATTCTTCATTCCTTTAACAACTTATCAAGTTCCTTATATTGCAAAGCAATGCAGATGAAAGGTCTTTAGAAACATGTTACTAATGAGTATTTTTACACCATATTTTACAGATAGCTCAATGATTACACACAGAAAGATTATTTCCCACCTTTGTCCAGGAACAATTACCCTGTAATTTCCCTTCCTCTTTCAGAAAAATTACATGCTTGGCTATTTTTCTAGCATTTTCCATTAAAGGGTCTCAGAGCATTGCCACCAGGAGGTATCACAACACTCCTCCAGGATACTAACCTCATTAGCTTCTGAAGAAATTGAGTGCAAAGAGATTAATGTGAAGATACTTTAAAAGTTGCTGAACATTTGGCTGCTTTTTTTTTTTTACTCATTTTGGTCTCATTTTCAGAAGTGCAGTTCAGTCACAAATCCAAGCAGAAGAAGCAGTACATGTTCCACGTCTTAGTCACTTTTGCAAGGCTTAGACTGGATCTTGGCTGGTACCCTGAGTAAGCTGGCATTTAAATTCAAGCCTACAGAACAACCTTGCTTTATACAGAGCCATGGAGCAGGCAGCAATATCTTAGGTAACATGAAAACTTCAGGTCTTTCACATAATCACAAGATCACAGAATGGGTAAGGTTGGAAGGGACCTCTAGAGATCATCCAGTCCAACCCCCTGCTCCAGCAGGGACACCCAGAGCACAGGGCACAAGGTGGCATCCAGGAGGGTTTGGAACATCCCCATAGAAGGAGACTCCACAGCCTCCCTGGGCAACCTGTTCCAGGGCTCTGTCACCTCACAGGAAAGAAGTTCTTCCTCCCTCACATGCAGATGGAACTGCCTGTGTTTCAACTTGTACCCATTGCCCCTTGTCCTATCACTGGCCACCACCGAGAGGAGTTTGGCCCCTTCSTCCCTACATCCTCCCCTCAGGTACTTATAAATATTGATCAGATACCCTCTCAGTGTTCTCTTCTCTAGGCTAAGCAGGCCTAGCTCACTTAGTCTTTCCTCATAAGATAGATGCTGCAGTCCCTTAATCATCTTGGTTGCTCTGTGATGTACTCTCTCTAGAAGCTCCATGTCCCTCTTGTACTGAGGAGCCCAGAACTGCACATAGTATTCCAGGCACAGCCACACCAGAGCTGAGGAGAGGGGCAGGATCCCCTCCCTCCACCTGCTGGCAACATCCTCCTGATGCAGCCAGGATCCCATTGGCCTTCTTGGCCACGAAGGCACTGCTGGCTCATGGTTACTATAAGGCCTATAAAAGGTTAACAGGGTAGCGTGCTTTCTGCTTCTGTAAAAAACTTGCACGCTAAAGAAGTATAAGGCATAGGCTATGTAATCTACAGTTAAACTTGCCATCTGCTTCTGTAAATATCACTGGCTACAATCGAGGACAAGGACTAACAGGATACCATATCCTGCTCTTGCTGCTCTTGCTGTGACCACGAGATAAGATTCCGAACTTGCCAAGCAGAAAGGGGATTGTAAAGGTGGTGGGGGTTAGTCAATGGTGGTCGAAGGTAATGTTTACAAAGAAGTTGTAGTCATCTGTAAAACATGAACCTCTCCTCAAACGGCAGGGATCTCAGAAGAAACTGTAAGAGGTCTGCTGCCAGCCGACTAAAAGCTTGCTTTTAAACCACCAGGTTGAGCGTTCAGGTGATTACTGGGATTACGGASTAACATTACCCYGTTGCCAACCAGGACTCCCAGATCCCTCTCCATGGAGCTGCTCTCCAGCAGGTCAAACCCTAATCTGTACTGGTGCCTGGGGTTATTCCTCCCCAGATGCAGGACCCTGCACTTGTCCTCGTTGAACCTCATGAGGTTCCTCTCTGCCCAACTCAATTCCTCTCTGCTCAACTCGAGAGAGACTTTCAAGAGAAGTTAGGAAGCTTAGTAAGACCTTTACAAAAGGTCAGCTTTTTTTTCACTCTAGTTGGCTTCTGATGGATGCTTAGAGCTTTTCTACAGCAACATCCTAGAGCCAAGGGGGAGCCCCACGAGAGGCCTGGTCAAATCCAAAACCTTGCTCCATGTCTTGACAARGCAATGCACTGCAATCAAGAGGCTTTCCAGAAGCCACGTGCTAGGGAGCAGGTGCAAAGGCACACTTTCTGGAAGGAAATCACCTCAGATCCTGCATGGCCAGTGATGATAAAACCCAACTAAAATCAGCATTAAACACTGAGCAGCTCTGGCTGTATTCCTGGTTTGGAAATATGGTGCCAAGAT
The DNA here is from genome assembly GCF_003342845.1 of Nothoprocta perdicaria. Classification (NCBI taxonomy): domain Eukaryota; kingdom Metazoa; phylum Chordata; class Aves; order Tinamiformes; family Tinamidae; genus Nothoprocta; species Nothoprocta perdicaria. Next base: position 100,097 of record NW_020455652.1, read on the forward strand.
AACTGAGTTAGATCCAGAAGGATTGATTTATTGCTCTCCATTGTGTATTGGAAGCTAAATTAGTTTTAAAAATGCTATTCCTGGGTTGGTGAAGCACTGCATTTCATCTTGGTAACAGTGCCACATCCAAGCAAACTCTTCACTTCAGCACAAATGATTATCATCCGGACACAGCTGCTGAGAAATGACACAGTGTCAGTGCTGCAGACAAAGTCTTGATCCCTTCTGACAAAGGAATCCAGCAAAGCCCAGAAGAAGATCTGTCCCTCTGAACTGGGATCTGCAGTCCAGCTGCCTCTCCCCTACTGCCCCTTCACTGTGCAGCGTACCTCCACCTTCACGTCTTTCATGACATCTGGGGAGATACCATCTGACTCTTCAGAAGCACAGAGCTGGTAAGAGTAACAATGGCAAACTTCCCTCTACCCAGAGCCAAACCAGATATTTTAAGATGAAATTTGCTCAGTTTTATGAAGAAGATCAGAGTCTACTTCCCTCCCCTCTTGAATTATCCAACAGAGTAATTGCTCTGTTGAGTGGCTTCTGCCCAACACACAGCTGCAGTCCCCTCCCTCGAATGACCAGCTCTGTTGGATGACAAGTGACCTCTACCRGATGGCTTAGTTTCCAGGCCATTTTTCACAAGAAAAACACTTTTTTTCCTCTCCCTCTCCTGAGCAAAATCAAGCTAGTAGTTTGCAGTGACTACAGTTCAAAGGCAGCACTCTTAAGTCAATGACAATCACTGAAGAACCTCATGAGTCACCCCAGTAGGTCTATGCCAKGAGACAGAATTATTGCAGCAAGGTCAGTATCCCATATGGCTATTAGGACAAGTTGGAAGTGAAAGGACAGTAGGAGAGTAAAGCCTGGCCAAGCAATCAAAATGGGCTTTGCACTCTGGTAATTCCCAATTCATACTGTTTACTTAAATAAAATTGCAAGCTCTGTAAAGTGTTTTTTAATACTGCTGAGAGAAACAAGCAGGTGATATTTACATGTGCACACAAGCTTTCACTGCATCCCACCATAATCATGTTCAGCCTATGTTCCTGCTGTGTCCACCTGTGACTTGTTAGMAAGTCTCTTGGCATGAGAGAAATGCCAATTTCTGCTTGTTTCTTTAGATCTAACTTTGTCACAAAGTTTTATCACGTATTACCATAGCCTCTATATGCACATATAACATCAGACTTACTACTTCCTCCCTTCCCTGAAAGGATAATGGTTTTCCATTTTGGGATCTGCTTAATGGCAAAATCTCTTGCTGACAGAAACGATCCAGGTAACAGTAGCAAAATCTAGGGAAATAGAGCAAAGCTAAGTAACYAGACAAAAATACAATAGAGGTGATAAGTTAASAAGGTGATTTACACTTYAAGAGACAATCTGAAATTGTCATGYAGGTACTTATAATTTTTAGCCTCTGCTTATCCACAGTAAGGAGACTGTGATGAGATGTATCAGTATTGCTTACTCTTTCAAATTTGCCCTTTTTATAATTCAAGTCAAAGATGGAACCCAGTCTTGCAAAATCTCTGGAGATTCAATCCATGGCCATAGCACCATCAGCTATGAAATTTAAATTATCACGTTCTTAGCAATTTGTTTTTCCATGTTGAGAGGATTCATAGAGTAACTTCTCCAAGAAGGTGTCAGCTGTTTATCTTCCAAAGCTCCCCATTACTCATTGCTTTGCATCAGTAAGAAAAGCACAGATACTGTTAAGACAGATAGCTATTTATTAACATAGTTACAGAAAAGGTAATAGCAATCTTAAGGCTCTCTGATGCTAGAAAACCCAAAATAAATCAYTGGATGGACCTCTTGGAGGACCATGGCATGCTGTGCAGAATACCTACCGTAATAAGGTTCATCATCTCCTTCTTCTTCTACATTTTTTTAAAGTTAGCTGACAACAGCTTCACTAATATTAATCACTAAAATATGGACTGAGCTTTGGAAAGCCCCTGACRTGATACAACCTAATACTGTTTTCATAGGAATAGTAGATATAGTGGACAAAGTTATCCTATAGATAAGGTGGACAGAACAATGCATCTCCATCATATGCTTGTCTACTGACACATACAGTGTTCACAGTAGGCATAGACTCAGATTAGCATTTGTGTGGATCACTAACTCCTCACAGAACAGTTTTATAGGCTGACTACTACACTCCACAGAATTACAGAATGGTGGTGGTTGGAAGTGACCTCTGGAGATMATCTAGTCCAACACGCCAAATACTCATTTGCTCTCTTCCTGTCCTCATCCACTTCTCCTGATTACCATGACCTTTCCAAGATGATCGAGAGTGGCTTTGCAATGGTATCAGCCAGCTCCCTAAACACTCATGGGTGCACCCCATCTGGGCCCAAAATCTCACCAAATATCACTCAAGAATTCCTTCCTTTAGGTGAAAAGCTAATAAATGACAGATATGCTGCTATGTACAGTCTCATTGTCACATCTCCCTCCAGGGCCCTCCCCCTAAATAATCCCCAACCCTGGTTATTTCTAGAACCTGCTGCCATTTGACAATTAGCAGCAGAGATTGCATCCTGCTGACCTCTTACAACTTTCAACAGGTCTTTCCCACCAAACCTTTCATCTTCAGAAAAGAGCCCTCACACCATAAGCATTTTTGACCAATTCACTGTAAAAAATTAAAGCCATTCTTGATTCTCCTTTATTATCTCACAGCCAAGCTCTTTGCTCCAGAAACTACAGACATGTTTGTTCTTTRCTCATGACAATTTCAGGATCTTTGCAAGAGCAATTTTCAGTTTCCCTTGTTTTATACAAGCACCAAACACATCAGGGCCTAACTTTGCTCACCACTGAGCACAGCACAAGTGTCAAGTAATGAATAGAGCTGTCAATATTTAATTTACTGGGCTCTTCCCTAGGGTCTTGAACACATCTCCCCAAAGCTCTTGCTAAGAGGTTTCTTCACACGAAAAATCTCATCCATTTGATCAACTCATTTTTTAGACTTTTCTCTGGCGTAAACTGTGAAGAACTGAAATCATACTTACATATCAGGTTCATCATCTCTGAGCATGAACTCTTCTCCCTTTCCACCATCCTTCAAATCAAGGCAGTTTGTTGAAGCATGAGCCACTCTAATACCCTTAGCCTTTCTCACCAGCCATTTCACTTTCAGTTAGCAAGAGAGGAGACAGAACAGTACTGACATGCAGAACAGACTTGGACAAACTTTCCTCCCTTTTTCTCCCACAGAGAGCCTGTGACCAAGACAAAGAAGGAAAATAAGAGGAAGACCGTAAAGGAACGGCCTTRTAGGAAGACATAGAGATAAAATATATGTGAAGCGCATAGGTCTCATCCTCTGTCACAACATTGCATAGCTCTTATTCTGTGTCATAACATATATTTATCACAAACTAATTGAAAGTATAGATGAAGATGACTTTAAGAGGTCTCTTAGTCCATCAAGGCAAGTTCAAGTATACTCAAGTCACTTCTTCCATTTTCCAGCAGAAATAGCAACCTGCAATTTACTGTTTCTAACCTAAGGCAGAGATTCTCTTCATATTTGTGATTATATGCAGATAATCTTGAAGAAGCTCTGTGAACACTCAGAGGATATCTAGACTAAGGCAGAGGGCCAATAGTGGCCAATGAGCCAGAAAAAAAGAACAGGGAAACAAAAAACAGGGGGAGAGAGAAACTTTCTCAGCAATGTGTTCGGCAACTGCACATCAAGGTCTTACTGAGCAATGTAGCACAGGCAGACTTTTCAGCTTGAGGCAATAGGGCAGGAAGGGCTGATTCTGCTAGTAGTAGTGCTCACTGATTCTCTGACAGGGTTTTAGCAGGGAAAAAACAAAAACAATCTCTCTCCAGCTTGCAGTTTAAGAATCCATGCAAGGTGAAGGCAAAATCTAGACATTTCAATGTTCTTTTCATTATTTCCGATATGGGGAATGAGAGAGACCAGGAGCAAGGAAATCAGGCCTGGTCTTCAATAATTCAGTAGGAAAGAATCAAGATTGGACCATTATTCAAAGTTTTAAATACTGTAGGCTAGATTCTCCATTGGTTCAGGCATAACCAGAGCTTTTGAAGTGACATACGCTGATTGTGATCTGCTGAACATTGGTCTGTTTTTATCTGCAATTCTGATTACTAAAATATCATATTCTAAGAGAGATCATTTTTATAGGCAAATACATACATCTTTATTGATTAATTTTTATAATTTCAAAATAGGATCACACAGTTATTGATAAATATAAGAACACCTTTTGTCATGTTTGAATCTCTGACTCTACATAAAGAAATTTTTTTGTTTAACAAACAGTCAATTGTTTCCTGTTGCTCTATTGTCCTGAGGTTAATTTCGGCATACCATGTGCTTAGGTGCAGTATTGGTTTGATTCAGAGAACAGTGGGGATCTTGTTTGATGGACTATAAAGAAAATGTAGCCAATTACTACAGAAAATAAACAGTTGTCCTTGTGCTTTGCCTTCTTTGCAGTTGGGTTGGCTCTGAAGGTGGCACTTGGTCAGTCTGATTAAAAACAAATGCTAATATTATTAATACTGTGCCTCAGCCCACATGTGTTTTCTGCAGAGCGATACACTATTGTAAAACACTGAGGGTCTGTATACCCAGAGGGAGGGTCTGGCCCACTGTCCCACTGCCCAGTGTCCCACTGGTTTCACAGCCACAGCCCTATCCTGGAAAATGTCTGACTCATTAGGATACCATGGGAGCCATGGGAAATGTATAGCTGACTAGGAAAGTCAAAGGTCTGCAAAGAGAGCATTTAAGGGGAAAAAAAAAAAAAAAAAAAAGCCAAGAATTAAATGTAATCAACACAGAAATTACAACACTCGCGCTGGAACTCAGCAGCTAGTGAACTTAGTTTGCCAGCCTTCCAGCTATGGTCACAGCACATGGGCCTGATCCAGCTTGGCCTATTCCAGGAGAATATTCCAAGGGTCTGGGTCAGTCGTGTGGATTTGTCTAACCCCATGTTCAATGAGGTATCTCCTAAGAGATCTCAGCATCTGTGGCAGTGTAACAGGAGAGGGGTAAAAGCACGGGTCCAGCAACATAGAAGGGGAAAAGCATCCAGCCCCCTTGCATTTACAAGGGCAGAAAGACTGGAAAGCTCTAGCAGATGAGTTCATCCTGTGGGGAAAACCATTTGTTTGGAGAAAAAGCAGGAGCCCATACTAACTGTAGTAGACAGCAGTGTTGGTATACCAAGGCCTGACCACCATCTCTCCTTTGCTTCTTGGCCCAACCTGCACGATGTAGCTGGTGAAGTAACTGTGATCTCTGTTGAGTAACCATGCCTGCAGTGTGAAATCAAGGCAGACAAATTGAGTACTCATGTCTGACACCTGCAAGGCAGGCACCAGAGTTGTTCTTTTCATATCTGCAAAGCTCCATCTCTGTTCTCCTTCCACAGCACAGGTACAGTGATGAATGGCTTGTGCATTTTATCGTAGTCATGTCTGGACCCTTCTGGCTCTCCTGGCTCACAAAGAGGTTAAAGGCCCATTGCTTCCAAACCAAGAACCACAGGACCATATCCCTCRAATGTCTGCATTCTCTCAAGGTTTTTAGGTTGTCATATTGACATCCATAAGGCTTCCCAAGTCTCTCCCCCCAAAAATGGGAATGGATGCCATTCTCCCATCTTTCATTTGCCAGCAGAGAAGTTTTGCTTTGAGAAATTTTCTTCTTCTTTTTTTTTTTTTTTTTTTAGTATTAGCATTTTCTTGGTTGATCTTTTAAACATTTCAGAAGATTTCTACACTCTTTGTATTCAAACAACAGCAGCCCCCAGTCCTGAAATCAGGAGTCAGTCCAGACTCAGGGCTGCTCTGTAATCCAAGCTCTTTCACTGATATGCCTGATCTTGGCATGGACATTGCATCTTGCATCTTGGCAGGACAAGCATTGGTGAGCCATACACTTCACAGCATCACATTATATAAAACATTATACTATTCTGTATTTCTTGAAGCTACCTGTTGTCTCTCCTGCTTGCTATAYACAAGCAGTAGTGAATAGCATTGCTGGTATTTTTACTCTTTAGGACAAATCCAAAAGGCCTGTTCCATCCTTAGGAAGCATAAAGATTTTACCCTGAGGAAAGCCTATCTGTATTTTGGTGATTGCTTTCCAAGCAACACAAAGAGTGTAGTCCAACTCTGCTGTTAATTTAGTGACAGTTTCTTGCCTAAGTCCCACTCATACTGCTTCAAAAATCCCAAACATATCTTAAGTTTTCCATCCCCAAGAGAAAAAGAATTATTCAGGAAAAATTAATGAAATGAATAAAATGGTTAAGCAAGCTCTTTGCAATTGTCTTTTCCTGATGCATTTGCCCAGTTGGGCCTGCTATAAACTTGCAGTCTATAGTCAAAGCTGCAGAACAAATMATTGATTTTTACTTCTGCCAACCTCAAAATGAATCATTGCATGGATACTTGTACCAGCATGTCTGCTTTCYGCTTTCCACCTCCACTTTAATACACTCATTATGGAAAGCATTTTCAAAATAGCTTATGTAGCATGACACTCCGCTCTGCATGGTCTTTAAGAAGAGCTAAGCATCCAAGCCCTTTAGGTACCTTTAAAAAGCCTGCCCTAGATATCAATCCATTTGCCTTTTCTACTCTCATACATCAAAGTTCTTTGGCATCATGAAAGAACATCAATAGAGTTTTAATTAATTTATTTATTTATTTTACTGGGGAACATCTCATTTCTCTAACTGTTTTGTGGCTATTGGAAAAAAAAGTTCTACAGATGCTTCCTTCAATGCAAGACTGAAATGGTCTTCCTAGGGAAGTGACAGAAACCTAGTTGGAGGAAACATCTAAAACAAGAYGTTGCAGAGGAACAAGTAAGAAATACACTGTAGAGAACAGTGTATTCAACTGGCAAGGAGCAACTATTACTCCTAGATACACAGCATTTGGTGATTGCGAATTGGATGGCTTTGACATGGATTTTCTTCTCAGGAAGGGGAGATGAGATGAGAAAATTACACTAAGGGAGATGCTTCTCTCACTCCATTAGCACTTTCAAACAGAGTACACATGGATGAGGAAAAACAACAAGRGGATACACCATAGTATGTCCCTTTCCTCCCCTTACCATCATCCATGTYCTCGGGATCCTGTTCTTTCTCCCAGCTCTCTTTCATTTTGTCTCTCAGAGAGAACACACTATGATAGATAGCTATAATGACAAGCCTGCATGCTGTGGTTCCAGTGCCAACAAACTTCATAATTATATATAAAAATCAAGGTTGTGTAGCATGCTTTGTTCCTTAAAAAATTTTTACTTCCTGCAATTTAGTACTTTGCAAAATCTTTCTGGAAAGAATTATTCCAAATTGGGCCAAATAACAAATTCTGTAACACGTACTGGAAAGCACCTGCAAAGCAAAGGGGTAAGACTGAAAAGGGTAGTGAGTAGTGCTGTGAAGCCAGTTTGACCCAATGTCTTCATCTAGAAAGGCCTCGGGTGTTTGTCAGTCCACTATTGAAACCTAGCAGGGAAGTGGGTGCTGTTGCAAAGGAGTAAGGGAACAGAGAGGAAGAGCAGAAGCCCTTAAACACGCCCATAGATCCGCACAGTGCTGATAAAATCTCACTCAACAGGAACTGAGATTCACACAGGTGCTAGGTCTGTATCTCAAGCATGTAGCAATCTACATCATGGTTTCACTTCAGCTTCAGGGTCTGGTTACATGAAAATCATTTGGTAACTCTGATCTGCTAAGAAACTGCACCTAACACAGGGTATCACAGGGCAGAGGAGTGCTCGATTGTGCCATCTAGCTCTTCCTTACGCTTGTGACACCTCTACAATAAGGTGTCACCTCTAGCCTCACATCCCTATTGCACGACCAGATGTGAGGTTTCATCCATTAGGAGAGCAGAAATTACAGACAAAACACAGGCAGACCTTCCAGAGATATGGCTGGTCTCTAGAAGCATTATTTCTTATCTGCGATTGTTCTTTAACCACTGATATAACACAGAAGACACCCCCCATAAAATAKAAAGATCAGTTAGGCACAGCATCAAAACCAAAACTGTAATTAAAGCAAATGCCTGAAAAAYATACAGTGAGAAGTTCTGTACCACAGCACTGACCTAGCAAAGTCCTCATATAGCTAAATCAAACTCTCCAGCAAAATATTTTTGCTGTACAGTAATTGCACCAGCTGTAAGGTCTACAGTGACGGAAATCCTTTGGAAAGTTTAGAATTATAATTCTATAATATGATCCTATTAATGGACATTTTATCTTTGAAAAAAAGTGAACCAGGAAAATGTTTCTTCCACTCTTCTCTTTTCCTAAGGCTCTGCTGTGGATGCAGACACTGAGAAAAACCAAAATAAGTTATACTTTTTCCTGATTTGCAAAGACTTACTCTCCTAGTTAGAATGGCAGTCATGAGACCATTTGAAAAGAAAGCTTAAAGGCTTAAAAAAGTAGTACTGTCTTGCCCTAAAAAGCAAGCTTTGGAAAAAAAAATCAAAGGCAGTAGGGCTTTATACTTAATAAAAATGAGGAATAATAATACTTTTTTTTAACCTTTTTTATAAAATGCTATTTTGCAACTTCAGAACTTAGAATTCAAAATCTAATTTATTCTCACTTAAATACCCATACAACCCTACCTAGGGCTGAAGGTGTTTTCACAGAAAGCTCGTATTAGCCTGCCATCTACTYAAACTACAACATTTGCTATTTTTCCTCATTACTAACGTGCAGAGCTGCATTTCCCAATGTTCTTATAGGAATATGAATCACACTGACATTCAGCCTGATTTGTGCTCCTAGATAATATTTGAAAATTCTACCCATAAATATTTATATTGAAAATATTGCCTGGAATACATCTCAATAAAGCCTCTGTCGCTGTTGCACAGAGTAATGACAGAGTAATTCAAATAGTCACATCAGAAAACAACGCATAGCGCAAGCGAAGCACTAAGGTAGGAAGCCAAATAGAGCCCAGCACAAGATGACACAGTGTTTGAATCATCTAATTATGACCCTGACAGACAAAAGCTGAGCGGAGAACCCCAGCAACAACTGGTATTTCTGTGGCATTTCAGCACAGCACTTAGCATTCTAATTACCAGAAAATAGCACAGCCCTTCACCATAAAGCTAAAGTGAGGCTATTGCACTCCACACAGGCCAAATCTAAATGCACACTTGATTTGGCACGGAGCATGTACCTGGACTTCAGCAGAGCTTTCTTTAGCACCCAAATCCTGAGCAGAGGATTTGCGGCAAGGATCAGGGTCCGGAGCGGTGTCCGGCGGTTGAGTTGCGCCACCTTCCGATCTCATGCAGCCCCCAGAGGAGAAGTGCTCTGGCAAGTGCAATGCTCAGCTTTGATAACTCCGACCTGCAACATTGTGCAGGATCCAAAAACAATGCAAGCCATAAAAGCTTGGAATTCCATTTCTCTTAGCCTCAAAGGTTGAAAGATTGGGATGAAAGAAAGGATTCTGTGAGGGGTTGGGGTTGCACTTGGATTGCGTCATGCTTTGCTCTTTTTTGCTGTTTCAGAGGTATGAAAATAGGAAATCTGAGGCATGGCAGCAGCAGAGGATGGGTCAAAGGCCATATCAATTCAGATGTCCCTGAATGTCAAAGCAGCATTTCAGCAGGTGAACCTCTGAATGAAGGCTGTCATGCCAGAGAAGCAGTCTGGGGGAGATGCAAACAAATCYATGTCAAATAAGTGTGAAAGCAGTGAAATTAGAGAAATACCATCAGGGAAAGAAGACCATGGGAAAGAATAAATCTTTGACAATTACTATTACTGATAACAAAATAGGAGAGATACAAACCCAGTTTGGGGTGTCAGATCAATGTCCAGAAATATTTGTTTAGGGTTTATAGAGCCCGAAATGCAAGGATAGACAGAATACATGGCTAGCACAGAAGTCTTCCCTGGATTTGGTGAGGGTACAAACCCTTAGCAAGCCATGGAGAGACTGGAAGAGTCCAGGAATTAGATATGTGAAGACCTTCAAATTCCCAATGTAAGCTGAAAAAAAAGTCAATATTGTTTTGCATAACCAGCACCCAACTGTTTCTGAATATATACGGTATCCTCAAAGCAGTGAAAAACCCCACATTCACTTGGCTTTCAGTTAGCAGCAGTAATGTAGAACCAAGCAAATGAACTTTGATAAACTTCATTCCCATGGCAGGAAACAGCATCAGCCTTCATATGCTGCCCACATCTAAACATGAGTGGTAAGAAGATCCTCAGGTTTGGTTTAAGGGCCTGCAATGAAGCAAAGGGAGCAGTTCCTCTTGTTGTTGTGGGCTAGATGAGTGCAGTAAGTTGGACTGAAAATTGGCTGAATTGCGTGGCTCAAAGGGTTGTGATCACTGGTGCAGTCTAGTTGGAGACTTGTCACTAGTGACCCCCCAGGGGTCAGTTGACCCCCCAGGGGTCAGTATTGGGTCCAACCCTGCTCAGTTTATTCATCAGTGACCTTAATGAAGGGATGAAGTGCACCCCACACAAGTTTGCTGACTATACAAAACTGAAGGAGTGGCTGATACCCTGAGGGACCTGGACAGGCTGGAGAGCTGTGCAGAGAGGAACCTCATGAAGTTCAACAAAGGCAAGTGCACCTAGAGAAGAATAAAACTGGCTGGGGGCTGACTTGCTAGAGAACAGCTATGCAGAGAAGGATCTGGGAGACATGGTGAACAAGTAGACCATGAGCCAGTAAGGTGCCCTTGTGGCCAAAAAGGCCATTGGTATCATGGGTTGCATCAGGAAGAAAGTTGCCAATAGGTCAAGGGAGGTGATCCTCTCCCTTTACTCAGCCCTGATGAGGCCACGTCACCGGAGAACTGTCCAATTCTGCAGTCCCCAGTAGAAGAGGGTCATGGAGCTACTGGAGAGAGTCCACTGTAGAGCTACAAAGATGATGAGGGGACTGGAACATCTGTTCTATGAGGAGAGGCTAAGAGAGCTGGGCCTGTTCAGCCTAAAGAAGAGAATGGGATCTTATCAATGTGTATAAATAGTTTAAGGGAAGGTTTCAAGAGAATGAGGCCTGACTCTTTTCAGTGCTAACCAGCAATAGGACAAGAGGCAAAAGGCACAAACTGAAGCACATGAAGTTCTGCCTGAATTTGGGGTAAAACCTCCTGACTGTGGGAATGACAGAGCACTGGAGCAGTCTGCCCAGAAAGGTTGTGCAGTCTCTTTCTCTGGAGATACTCCTGGATACACCTGGATGCAATTCCATGCAATGTGTTCTAGGCAATCCTGCTTGCACAAGGGGTTTGGACTAGATGATTTCTAAAAGTCCCTTCCAACCTTAATCATTCTGTTCTTCTTGATTGCTCCATCACCCTGGTGCTGAGATGGCTCTTTGAGAAAAGTCTAGAGCAGTTCAAACTGCAGCAGAACTCAGTCAAAGTAGATATTGCAGCTCTTACTGAAGTGAATGGCAAATTMCCCAATTTGCCATTCTGCCTGCTCTGACACGTTTACAGGTGATATTGGAGCCAGGCACAGAAAAGCCATCAGGCATCTCTTCATGATAGTGTCATGATATCCTGGAAACCTTTCCGAAGAAAAATAGTAGATTCCCAAAGACATGGGTCCTTTGTTATAAAAGCATTAAGTTCTAATTTGCCAAGTGCTGCATTGTTCCTGTATTCACCATCAAGCATAGTTCAAGAACAAGAATGATATGTGATTGACTAGATTATCTGAGAGATGTACATTTTTCCCTAAGCAAATATAATGAATGCTAATATCCCCTAAGAACTGTGTGCAGTGTAACATCCTCTTCACATCTGACCATATATGACTATAATTGTAAAGGCTTTTGCCTTCATTAAAATCACAGCTTCAAAATGTCTCTGTATCACTGTCAAGAGCTACACTTTATAAATCTCTTTGAACAAAAAAATTAAATGCACTTTTTTTTTCTAATCTAGTTGGCAGTTTTTCCTAGCCTAAATGACATTCACATTTTATGTAACACTTCTTTTCCTCACCTCACTGCTAGAGCAACCTCCAGCATTACAGCACCCTTGTCTCACAGCCACCACGGTTATTAGGGGGCAAGGTTGGTACAGGAAATTACCAAGTTAAGATGTCAAGTATTAGTCCTCCTTGAAGACACRCTTCTAAAACAGCTACAGGGAGCACCACTGGACCATTGCCCATGCCTTGGTGCTGTTGCTAGAATGACGCGAACCAGCTAGATTACACGTGATTAGGACACATACTGCAACCACATCTCCATGTTGCAGTACAAATAAAATTTCACAACAGTTATTTGACAGGGGAAAGAGTGTGGTGAAAGGGATGGGTGGGTCAGAGTTAAGATTACAGTAAATGGGCTGTAATGTCACATGCAGCAATAGCAGCCATGTGATCAGTTACGTACCATTAAGAGTGCAGCTTCTCATTTCCTTGTTTTTTTTTCTGGGTTTCCATCTAGCATGTGTCTGCCTGAACAAATTGGCTTAATGGTGTTTCTCCATCTGTTGGGATACAGTGTGATAAGCTTGTATAATTTGTAAGTTAATTATTTACATATGTTCCTGAAATCAGAGAAAAAAGAGAAAACTGTATACAGAGAAGGCACAGGTACAGAAGGGTTTAGAGAGAAAACAACCAAGTTCAGCTTTGATCTTATTGCAGCTAAGGGCAAGCTTGGTGGCTTTTACTGACTTCCAAGGAAATGATATGAGGGTTGGGGAAAGCATTCTAAAATCTAGTTATCAGGCCAGKTTTCCAACTAAAAGCACTTAATATGGAAGGATCCTAACATCCTTACCTCCTAACCTCCATGCTTCCACAATCTGCTGAAGCATGAAGCATTGGAGCTGGCCTGGCTGTCCTGGGGTGCTGCTGGCAATCCCACAGTCTCACCCTCTCCCAGCAGTGCCACCATCCCAGGGCACACAAGCAGGAACTTTCCTCAAAGACCCCTCCAGGCCAAAAGCTCCCTCTGAAAAAGACACTTCTGGCAAGAGGGTGCTTTGAACTTGGAGTGGATGTGTAGAAATTTCCATTTGTTTCATCTAACACTCTTTTCAAATGTAACACAATCACAAGTCTGGCATAGCAGACACACAGGTTCAGACTACAGCTGTTGTTTGGCTGCAAAACCCAGTAGAGTCTCAGTTCTCCAGACTGCTTTTAACCACTGTTTTGTTTTAATCATTGTCTTGGACACAAAGTGCTGCCAGAAAGTCGCTTTCTCTCATACAACCAAGGAGCAAGGGAGAGATGCATTTAAGATGTCTTTGGGTTGAACTATACAAGTTCTGGCTTGGGACTGAGTGCGAGATTATAGACAAGAACATCTTTCAGATCTGACAGCCTCATACTTTTCTCAAATATAAACTTTGGGAGGGATGGAAATGGCAATTCATTCTCCTTCTGCGGGACCACCTTAACCTGACAAAAGCCATTTTGCCATTTTGACAAAAGCCGTTTTGCAAATGTTGATGTCCCAAGTTCGAGGAGAGGCAGGGCGTTTATATTTTCCTTTTTTTTTCTCATGGATACTACTGGCCAGCAGATTACAGGAGAAACATAAGACTGACTTGCTCACTTCCTCACTCCACAGATTACATCTAGCAGGAGGTGCAATCTAAGCAACCTGTCAAAACTGTTAAAATGTCAGTTTTTACTAAAAAATGTTTTTGTGAAAGAAGCATCTGCTTCTCATTGGAAAAAATATATATATTTCCTTAAACTGCCATAATATATGAATTATGCAATATATTATTAGTTAGTTTTATGTCACCCATTTCACTCTATATATAGGGGCTCATGAGACCCTCTTGTACTGTACAAGGTGCACCTGGATCAGGGCTCCTATGAAATGCCATTGTCACTTGCCCCAAGAAGGCTTCCAGTGCAAACATATAGGAAACATATGTTGTTAAGGATCCAGGTCAGCAGGACAGAAAAAGATCGCCATACTGAATTAAAACTTCTACAACGGTAGCATTTCCCCCATTTGAAACCCCACTTTAACTGTCTAAAACGGGTTTATGTCAATATTTAAGATAATTTTATTGCCATTTTTCATTTCYGGAAATGGGGATGCCAGATGGTTTTGACAAACAGAAAATGCTGAGGAGACAATGCCATGATGTAGAGAGACTTTTTGCAGTTTTTTTCTCAGACAGGAAATTCTTAACAAGACAAGTAGCACCATCCTCTGGACTTCAGTGGAAATTGAACAAAAAGTGAACAAGCTTGATTTTCTAACGAGTGCTGGGTTCAGATTTCACCATATGTGGAAGTGCCAAGTTCCTTGTATTCCCATCATTTACTGAAGTTGAGTGCAAGCTCTTAAGCAGCATGACATTCAACTGTCTCAGAAATTCATTTCACAATAAAATATAAAATCAAAACCACTGGAGCAACAGATTAAAAGCAGAAGGAAGGAAAAAAATAGCTGAAGAGAGAAAACCAAGATAAAGCTGTGATGTGAGGATGTAAGCAGAGCTCTTTTGAGAGTGATTTTCCATACTGTTTTACAACCTGTAGGCTAGTGTCATGCTCTCCAGATTAACACCAAGTCATTGAATCAAAGCATTACACAAAATCAATTTATTTTGAGACCTACATTAAGGAAAATTTTCACTACTTATTAATGTTAAAATAAATCCTGGTGCTGTCTCTTCACTCTTTATTCAAGAAGTTAAGGACTTGAAGAGAAATAAAACAAATAYAGAAAAGAAATGGACAGATTCACGGTGATTCCTCTGATTCAAAATAATACCAATTTCTTTCTCGGGTACTTTGATTTTCTCACTTCAAATCTGTTTTAATTCCAAGTACGAAGCAAAAATCTATCATTTTCTTTAAAATAACAGTGGTTAAATAATAATAATAATAATAATAATAATAATAATAATAATAATAATAATAATAATAAAGGAAAACTCATTCTTGAACAGAAATGGCTGGATTTTCAACCATGATGACACAAAAGACAAGATTCAAATCAGTGGCCTATTGGGAAAAATCTGTGTGAAAGAAGAAATAGTTGATTAGTGCGAGTACAGAATTTGTTCTTGTCACTATGATTTGGCAAAACAACTTCCTTCTCTGTGACATAACCTATTCAAACAGATTATAGAGCCTGATACTGATGTGAAAAGCAGGGAAACAGGATTCCTGGAAGAGAAATGCACTGTTCTGTACAGTACAGGAGTACTATATATATCCTATAGGCATTACAGTAGGGGATTTCCTCAGTTCAGTTAGTTCATGAAATCCTGGTGCTTAATTTATATTTGTTGCAAAACAAAACACCTTTTGAATAATGCAAAGATGGTGATAAACCTATGTCAGATGAGACTATAAAATCATTCTGGTAATTTTTCAGATAGTGTACTGGAAGCAAGATAATTTTGTGTTTCAAATTAAGACAAAGATCTTATTACTTGCATTATACAGCAGAAAGGAGATTTAGCACTTAATTTCCCTAACTGTGCTGCCAGTACTTAGATCTGAGTGGGAACTAGATTACTGTTAGATTAGATAGGGCTGGGCTAGCTAATCTCCTGCTGTCCCTTCCTACCTCAATATTTATGTGATAACTTTAAAAGTCTTTAAAAGTCAAGGGCTCTCTGGCAATCCTGACAATTTGCTGTCTTTGTGTCTACCATTTCAAACAAGAGCATTGTTCTTATGGAGAAATATTGTCAGTGTTTCACACCGACAGCTGTAGTYTGTTTGATGACATGTCTTTGTATATATTGAGGATCTCCAACTTCTGTGAAATCATTGGGAGCAAAAGATACTCGGCAGCGTATGACTGAGTCGATTCAAGGAGAAAGCTTTTAGCTTTTGTTCACAAATATCTCTCCATCCTTGTAATGACTTCCTTTCCCCATTAGTACCTCCTGAGAAGATATTCAGCACACAGATACAACCAGGGTTTGGGATGTTTTTTTATAAGCATACCTGGTTCTTTATRTACTGGCAAGAAGTCAGTATAGTAACAGATAGGGCTATTAGCACCAGATTTTGGAATGGTATAAATATATATCACCTGGAATAAAAAGGAGAAAAAAAAAAGTGAGAAGCTTGTATTCACTGATGCAAAGACATTTTGCCCACTCAAGACACTGAAACAAGCAGAGCCAAGAGTGAGCCAAGAACACAGCAGTCCTTCACTGTGCTAGGAAGTGGATTCTTGCCAGCTTGCTGCCTAGTGCTGATAGTGACGGGTCACTGCCACTGCTGACAGAAACTCTTTGCTTGTATATCTTTGTCGGGGGAAGGATGTTTTGCAACGCAGGCCAGGAAATCTGCAGGAGATGATCATAGATAACTGCAAACTACCGTGCTTGTCTAGAAAGAAGGGTGGTTGCTCAGTTCTGCTCCTCTTGGGTGACTGCTCAGTGTTGGAAGTAAGTGCATGTACACATGCATAAATAATACCCAGACATACTGGATGGGTTCAGGGATGCATTCCCTATGTTTACTGTTGCATCAAAATAGAGATGAATTTACTTCTTCAGCTGCCATGTAATTTTCCTGTAACACGCTTCCTTTCCAAGACTGCCTGCAGTTAAGTTGATTACAAGGAAGTTGACTCAGAGTGATCATTTGCTCTTACCATCAGACTGAAAATAAAAATCTGAAGGTAAGGAATTTCAAATGAAAGGTGAGAAAGTGACTGCAGTCATCAGATGAAAACACAAGGACTTGAGCTGAACAGAAACTCAGGGARAGGTAAATACACAAATCACAAAGCTGAAGGACAACTGAAGTTTTCTGCTTTATCTTCTCCACTTCAGGTGCAGAAATTGGGAGGAATCCCCTGTCTATCTTGCAATATTTGTATGTAGTTGCGATGTTGATGCTGAGCTCCTCTATATAGCTGCATTGCTTATTCCTATAATTAGATTTCCTTTTTTTGAATTAAGATAGCAAAGGCTGATGTTCAGCCTTTCTTTACAATGCTCTCCTGATTTTTCCTAAAGGTTTGGTGGATGTTTAAGGAAACAGAGTAGTTAATTTTATTTGACCTTTTCCTAGAAATTTTCTGCCTTTCAAACTGGAAGTGGAAAAGTAGCCTCAAGGACACATGGGTTTTATGAGATAATCGTACTTATCTAGCACTGGAAACCTTTGGCCTCAAACTTCACAGCTCATTACTCACCTGAGATTTAAC
Organism: Nothoprocta perdicaria; assembly: GCF_003342845.1. NCBI lineage: Eukaryota > Metazoa > Chordata > Aves > Tinamiformes > Tinamidae > Nothoprocta > Nothoprocta perdicaria. The sequence continues at coordinate 117,316 of NW_020455652.1, forward strand.
AATACCTGACAAGAACTGCATGGCCTGAAGGGATGAGGGGCTCCCTGACTAAGTTTAGTCTCTGTATGTTGTATCTTCCATTTGGGAAGAGGGCTAATTCTGTGGCCTCCAAGGATACCACAGCTTCCAGACAGCTTCCAGGGTTCTGTGCGATGAACACACACAAAATCATCTCTCCCAAAGCCCAGTCAAAACTGATTTCTCCTGAAGATGTTATATTCTGCTCTGGACTCCTGATGTAATAGAAGCAAGAATTGCACTGGAGTTGAAAATGGAGTAAAAATCCAGTGGTCTCAGACACACTAAAAATACCAATAATTTCTGTTCTTGCTTCTGACTGAAATGAGACATAAACACTTCTGGATATTTTTCTAAATGACTAGAAYTTGGGGGTGAAGTAATAAATATAGTTAATAAACTAGAGGGATTATGTTTGAAACACTCATACTAATTAACAAGAGAGCAGGGAATGTAACAGATGTAACCCTTGGTCCAGTAAGAGGACTGCTGGGATAAACCTACTTCTGTAGAGTCTCAAGGCTCAGAATACCTCAAATCCCAAACCCTCAATTTCCTCCTCCTCATCTGAAAAAAATGTGGATGAGATGTTGATGATGGGACATGACTTATCCTAGACTGAAAGGCCTTTAATCTGACTGGCTTTAGCTCTTCCCCAAGGAGGTTTGGTTTCCATTGTCCCATTGCAGCTTTTTCATTCTCCCATTTCAGCTCCTACTTAAGGTATCACAGGAGACATTGTGTGACCTTGCTAATTGTTACTTCTACTGGACTTCTGAGCCATTTGCTGCTAATTTTCTTTTGGCTCTCCAAAACATATCACTTAGAATGTCGTATAACTAGAGAAACTCAATCTTATTGCCCACTGGTGTGTATTAAGTTCCAAATACTGTGAATCATCTGCTTTTACTGCGCAGTTACATTGAAAGGAAGTTTATCATGCATATGGTTTTGTTTTTCTCTTCATTGCAGCCTACCCATGAAGCTAAGGGGGCCTTCTCTTGCTACCAATTACACGAGAGTTTAAGTGAGGGTAATAGAGTTACACTGGTATAAGTAAAGACAGAGCTTTCCTCAACATAGAAAACTTCTGTAGTTTCTTATTGTGACCTTTTTCAAATCCTCTCTTCCAGGCTGGTCTCTTGAAATAGATTTATTTCAAAATACATGGCATTTTAAAACCAAGAACTGTACATATGCTATAATTACGCTATATTTTGTCAAGGTCTGTACTAGTCTTTAAAATACTTTCCATAGGCCTCAATCCATGATATCCAAGAAGGCACTGTTATTTTCCAAGGAAASCTATTAATTTACTAAGTGTATTTGTTTACGACTCCGCATACACGCACACATCAAATATTCAGCAGTGAACCACCCTGGTATTTCCCATGAAATGCTGAGAGCAGAAGAAACATTATCACAGCCCACCTGGAGCTGTCTTGGGGTACATAGCATATTGGTCTTGTGCACAGAATAAGATGAAAGGCAGCTCCATAGCGGGCACTGGCCAAGAAACTGTATTCTTAAAACTTTACCAGGCTACTCCAACAAGCTTTCTACCTCTCACAAACAGTAAGATGAAAAGGATTTATCTGTTTACCAACTACAGTTAAAAATCCCTTTGAAATGTTTTCATCTGCTCTTGGGAAGAAGAAAAAGTARCTTCACTTCTTTGCATGAGCCTTTGTCTTAATCTTCTCCCGCTGTCAGGTCCCTTGAGGCGGTTTCTACATGCATCTTGCACACTACTAAGCACAGCACAGCTCAAACACTAAGACTTCCCTTTTACCAGTAATATTGGTAAATTTCTTCCTTTAAGTACTAAAAACATTGTGTCCTTTGACATTTTGGGGATGCATTTACCCGTTGTTAGGAATACAAATGTAAGCCCAGAATTGACTTTGCCACAGATAGCCAACCAGCATTTTCTTGTAGAAGTAGTTCAAGGTTTTAAGTTCATTCCCAGCTTTTTCACAAGACAGACAGAATTTTATAGCATTATGCATTTTTAACTGAGGAAAGTACTTAAACATGAACATTACCTTGGTTATTACAATGTCCAATAAAGTCCTGTTTAAGTGATATTGCTTCTGTTACTTGACCTTGAAGGTAACTGCTGATTCCATTAAGCAGACTACTCTAAGCTAAGCTGTACAAACCTCACTAAGCAGATCCGCTAAAACCAAAGAGTACTGTCATATTGTTTTACTTTGTACGAAGTGTACATGTTAAGAAAAAGAATTTTTCTTTTTTCTTTTTCTTCTTCTTCTTTTTCTTTTTCTTTTTCTTTTTCTTTTTCTTTTTTTTCTTTTTCTTTTTCTTTTTCTTTTTTGAGTGCAAAAATGCAAATATGGCCATAGTGCTGATACTGTAACTATAGTCCAAGTTAAGTTTTCTTATTAAAAATTGTAACTTAAAGAAGCAATAAATCAGGTCTTCCAATGCCTCGTAAGAAACTATACTCTTTTGTATAAGTTAGACACTGCTCTCCTTGAATACTTCATTCCCCAGACAGTTCACTGCATTAAAAATGTGGTGAGTCAGGTTTGAAGTGTGGCTTCAGCTATGTGCTTCTCCTAAATTAATGGGGAACCATTCTCCACAGTCGAATATTTTCAAAGTGTTATATCAATGAGAGCGACATGACTTGAGGGGATAGTTAATAGACCTGATGTGTTTGAAGAAGTTAATCAAAAAGAAGTACGTTACTTCTTTTACAGTAGCATATTCAGTACCATCAGTTGCTTTATAATCCCATATTGTCTGGCAGATGTGAGGCATGTAGCTGCAAAGCAATGCTAAGGGAGGATCTATTTTGCCCAGATGTCAATTTAGCAGTACCTATAAGCACCCAGTCCAAAAAGCTTTCTAAAACTGGGTCTCAATTATAAATTAAATAATGGTAGGGGTGGATGAAGGGGAGTTTGGGGAATTCAATTTAAACATCTTATGTAGGTATGATAATTCAGGCTGACTTCCACGGTGCAGCTCCACACAATTTCCAGTCAATAAGCTGAGCAAACGGCATCTGCTTGCAATAAAGCAACTGGCAACAGCCACAACAACTGATAAAGGAGCAGAAACATGCCCTAGCAGGAAGTGCCCTCTTCCACAGAAGCCTGGAGGGCCAAGCTTATGTAGGGGAGACCACACACATTCAAGGAAGGCAGCAAGTTCCCTGTGGCTGCGGGTCTGCTSCTCCTCCTAGCACCCTGGTCTTGGCAGCAAGCACCCTGGAGAGACAAGATGAGAGAGGTGGCAACAGCTCCGCTCTCAGAGGAGACAGACACAGGTGACAATGTTACACAAGATGCCTTTCTTTAACTTGGCATCATCCCCAGGCTTCTCCTCTTCCTTATCAATGGCCACTCTTCTTTTCCTCTTATTTAGTAACTCTTTTTTAATTTACTTATCACACTACTCAACAGATCCATAACTCCCTCACCATTAATTTAAAAAAACAAAAGAAATTAAAGAAAAAAACAAAGAAAAAGATAAACACGGCTGTAAAACCAGCTCTTCCCAATCATTAGTTCTCCATTCCCCCATGTCCTCTTCAACTGTCTAGGTATGACCCTTCCAAGACAGACTTTATTGTCTCACTGATTTTAGCACAGGAGGAACCCCAATATTTATCAGCAGCACAACACAGATGGGCAAGATACAAACCAAGCATGACTTTCTGTCTCCCACCTTTGTTTGCCTTTTTAGAAACTTTAGGGAGTGAAACAGGTATACAGACAAATGTTAAAYGATCTGTTCCAAGGACTGAAGTATCAGTATCTTCTGGAGTCTTGAAACACCGAGGGACTCAAAACTAGTGTGAGCTTGCTGTGTTCCTCTTGCACCTGCGTAGCATCAAGTATTGACTTTTTCATCACACTTTCTCAGCCACTTCTGCTTGCAGTTTTGAGCATTAACAGCAACAAGGATCCAGTTCAGCACTTGGTTCCCAAGCATAAATCACTGGAAAGCTAGMAGAATCAGGATCAGCCCCTGGGAATTTCAAAAACAGCACACTTCATTAAGTTCTCCATGGCTGTGGTTTTCTAGAGGAGAAGAATCATCCCTTTCAACATGATGGTGAAAAGAAAAATAGTGAAATGCATAAACTTTGAAGTGGTGGGGAAGTACCATTATCCAATCATAGGCAGAAGCCTACCGTTCATCACGTGTGATAGGGAGGCTGCGTGCTGCAGTGCACGTAAGYATACATTCCTTATAGAAAACAGTCAGGCACATGCTGCAATCTCACATGTCACACAAGTTTCTTTTTACCCAAGATGGGTAGCTGATGCTTATTCCTTCCCCCTATCATGGAGAGTTATGAAGCTCTTCCTCCCTCTTTGGCCATTTTTCTTCCTGAGGCCTCTCACTGCCAACTGGATGTCTACCCTAACTACATGTGGACTGTTGTCAAGCCTTGGCTTTTCTATTCTGCTTTTATCTCCTATCTAATTTAAAGACCTTGATCTTCTGTGTCCTCTATCTCTAATGACAAAATTAACCTCTCTAATTTTACTAGAAATATTGAATTTGTCATTGACATCCTATATCTGTTCCCTGCTCCTACCACCRTTCCTTTGCTCACTTACAGGTTTATGACAAATTCAGAAATGCAGGTAGGAATCCTTAAAACACCATGACCCATGACTGGTGTTTCTTAAAAACCTAAGAGCTGGGCCAGCTGATGCTAGCCGGGGAAATAGACCTGTATTTAAATTGTCAAAGAAAACAAACCCCAGCTCCTATTAATTAATAACAGAATATTGATTGAGTAGATGATAAGCAGTAAAATTTAATGCAAAGGTTTAGTTTTATCATCAAATTTCCTGATTAGTCGGAGTTTAATTTCCTCCCCTTAGAGACTGCGTTAGCATTGTTTGCACTGACTACTGTGGTTAGGCTGCACCGAGTGTTACTAAAGTTATTAATGAGGATATATCTTCCTCATGAAGAAAGGCAGGCCAAAGAAATATCCCAAATTCAAAAAAAAAAAAAAAAAAAAAAAAAAAGAGAGGATTATGCCTTGGCTTGATGTCTATGACTAGTCACTCCTCTTCTTGGCTGTTTGGACTGTTCACTTCTCTGCTACACAAATGGCAGCAGACTCACCTTGGACCTGCAGAGCTCTGACCAGCCAAAATTGTGCTTGACTGCAGGTTGCTCAGTTCAGCTGAAAACTTCCAAAGTCAGAAGAAACATATGAAGGATATCATGGGTTATCCCCTGCTTAGCAAGAGCAAAAACATCAAAATCCCCCAGGGTTCCTCACTGAAACAGAACTGGGGAGGAGGATTAACAATACCTTCTAACATTTCCAAAACTGCATGCTGTTCAGTCCCCTGTCATCACCTGCCAGCACTCACCACGCCTCTACAACTCTGTGCAGAGATGTGCTGGGCTGTGGGATCCTAAGGAATTATAGGGAAGCAATTACAAATGAAGTTTGGATCCTGCATGAAACAGTTTGACAACTACTCTAGTCTGTCTGAGGGAAATACTGAGAGGAAAAATCATCTCCCAAACCCATCCTCACAGTGTGATCTTGCATAAATCACCACCATTGGCGTGTTCAGATTTGTCCTGCACCAAAGCAAGCCTCACAGTGCTCATTTACCTGCAGTGCTGTGTGGGGATGCAGCGTGGGCTAATTAGTGCGCAGCACTTTGAGAACAAGGCAAACAAGTAGTAAACACCCTCAAGCCAAAGTCMTCTCTGGCTGAGGGACTTAAGAGATGGATTTGGCCTATTATTTCTAAGCATTATTTACCAGCTAAAATATAGTGATTTCAGCTCTTTCCAGGCTCCCAAATTCTGAACTTGTATTCCATGAAACAGCTATTAAAGCTGCTCTTGACCTTCTACCAGGAAGGGAGAAAGATTAAGTATATACATTTACCTGTTAGTAAAAATTATTCAGGCAATGTTCCCTTTATGGTGTTGTTCTTGTTAATTACTGTATTATCTGTTTTGCATGCTCCAACTGTCTCTCCGTGGCATACTGGAAAAAAATAGGTTTTTCAAGAAAAATCGACAAGTATTTTTTCCTCTTATGAAAAGACAAAGACTTTTCAGAAAATTGTCCTTTCTCTGTTTCTRTGGAACTCAAGCAGAATGTGAGCTCCCCCTGCTGCTCATGTTTAAATGTGCTCAAAGTATTGACTTTAAACTATATTCTGATCTGAAGCCAGAAGTGGATGAAGTCCTTTTTCAGTAGGCAATATTCCTGGCAACACTCCCGACATTAGAGCAGAGGCTGGAACCAACTTGCTGCATGATGCTGAYGTTACTAGATCATTAATGAAGACAGTAACTCTGCACATGGAGATGTGCTTCATATATGTGAAAATATTCTGAACTGAGGTTATYGAAAGAGGGGATATTCCCCAGCCAGAATCAAGAAGGTACGGGCCAATACTAGGGAAACCAAATGACTGGAGGTATCTTATGTTTTGGCAGCTCATCTTGACAGAACAGAGTCCGGTATTCTTGAGGCAAATGTTTAAGTCCTGTTTTGAAACTACCTCTGGCATCTTAGTGTGAGGTATGAATTCCCCTTAGATTAACCACTAGTTGCCCTCAGTCCTTTAATCACACATCAAAGAGGCAAAGGCCTGTGAACTGCTCTCCAGAAGAGGCTAAATGAGATATGGTGAGTCACTCCACTGGAGACCCCCTCTGGTTGACAAGACAGGAAGACCACAGCAAGGCATGAGCCAGCAAAGACACCCAGTTGTCTTCATCACCTCTCCTTGATCTCCACAACTAATGTGATATTTTTGAAAATAATGCCTTTTATTGATATTAACCCTGGGGGGAGGCAGAAAGAAAGAAAAAAAAATAAAGGAGACTTCTAATACAAATTCCCAAACGTTAAAAATCATTTTCCTGTTTTTCTGGTTATATGTTGGGTCTCATCACATGGCATTAACAAACTTGTTCCAGGCAAGTTTTAGCGTAGTTGTTGTGTGTGGTTTTGGCTAACGTAAGCAAAAGGGTAGACTAAGTATGACTTGTTTTCATGCTAGTTTAACAATCAGAAGAGTTGGATGGGAATATATATCTAAAAAAAATAAGAAAAGAACAGGGTCAGGTGCAACACTTGCTCAGTATCTATAAGAGAAAAAGTTAGAAGTGCAATTCTCAGCTCGAGTTTGCTCCTCCATTACAGCACAACAATGCATGACCTGAGAGGGATTTGCTATGGTTTTGTCTGCATTTGGGTCTTCTTTGAAAGCAGGAAGATTAGAGGATTCCCCACGCAAATCCTGCTGCACATCATTGCAAAAAGTACTTAAAGCCACACAGCCATCTTGGCAGAGCCTTGTAGTTCCTAGAAAGTTTTTGYAGATTAGCTGTATCTCTGATATGTGCCAAAAGGTCACACAGCACTTGTTTGCTTTGGAGAAATTCCCCAGCTCCCAACTGTAAAGGCACAAAAGGAGGAAGGTGTGACAGGCACATCCAAATTGACAACGGCCACCAAGGCAAGAACTTGGAACTATCAATATTATCCAGCTATCTCTTTTACTGCCTCCTACCTACCCTGACCATTGCAGTCCTTGAATACCAGCACTAGTTTCTGAAGAAAATAAAGTTTTTGACACCAAGGAGGGGGGGGGGGGCGGAAAAAAAAAAACTCCAATATTTCAACTTTGTCTAGTGAAACATAGTGGAACAAAAACATTCTGCAAGAGAAACTGAGATCTGTAACAGCATCTGGATGATAACAGAGRCAGATGAGTCAGATGCAAATTGCTACTGCTTGCTTTGTTTATGTTTCTCACACAGCTTTGAGTTTCTCCATTATTCATTTTTGTTTATTTTACAGCATCAGGTTTGCAAAAGTCATGAGCTGCTACAAGAGCAAGGTCACTGCTCCACTGAGTGTGAAGTTTAGCAAAGTTGTGTGTGTATCTGAACTCTGCTCTGCAATCCTCACATTTAAATGAGCTGCAAGAGCCCAGAGCAGCTGCCACGTTGCAAGATGCATGGGCACTGCTGCAAGGTTAGCTAGAACTTCAGGTCTTCCTAAGCAATGAGGGATCAACATCAGCCTAATATACACAAAAAAAAAAAAAATCTAAATAGTTTTCAGCTGCAAACTTTTTCAGCTTCTCATTTAGTGCTCATAGATGCGGAATGAACTGTGCAAGACATCCTTCTCAAACAAAAATGGTAAACAAAAGCCTTGACACTCAAGAACARTATTTAAGAAGCTTGTAATATCATCAYAGGTGAAACTGCCTCCACACAGAAAGCTTCTGGGGAGAGGAGCATGAATTTGCCCCACCACAGCTCCAAGGATAAACTCCTGGGGAGAGAGGAAGAGCAGTTTTATTTCTATCTATCACCYTGTTTTTACCTGTGCTCCAGCTCCCTCCTAATAGCATCACTACTGCAGGTTTATCCAGCTCCAACAACTAATTTCAAATCAGTTTACTGGCAGCACTGTATTCCCAGCTACCAAAAAAAAAAAAAAAAAAACCCACTTTGGTTTTGCCAGCAGACAAAGAGACAAATAGCATCTTTCCATAAATATCCGTTCTGCTATAATGGTAGCAAACCAGAGCCAGCAGTTCTCTCTTACCACACCTTAACTCTTAACTAGGAGACCCTCTCCATTGTATTTTCTGCTCACCAACCTCAAAAGGCACTAGAAGTACTGAATCAAGACCCCTGGCCGCATTGCAGGGCTATCACACATCTTCAGCAGGCCAATAAACACAGCTGCACCATGTMCAGTATTAGCATCACACTGAGACACTAGCAAAAACCTGCAGCATCCTTCAGTGCTAAGTGGTTTAAACTACCCTAGAGCCACTCTAAGGTCCTTTCCAACTACCCTTCAGGCAGTTACATTCAGTTTCCCTAAAAAGGGGCAGTGTAAATACAGCTGTGAAGTTGGTCTCTCTTAAAGCCTCATTGTTGCAGTTCAATTGTTGCTTTGACTTTCCAAATTACCTGCAGCCTCTATGTTGTTATAAATCAATTAGGCTTTAATAAGTCAAAAAAGGAGGCAGATTAGGATAATTAGCTGGGCCCTGTGATTGATTACCTGGTTATGGAATATGCTAGGTGAAAGGCAATGGAGATGGGGCATTTGCAGAGAGCCAGCTGGGTTGGGAAAGTAGACACCTAGATTAGCCTTGACAAGTATTAGCAGAACTCAGCTAAATTAGGCTAATTCAAGTTTAAAAAAAAAAAAAAAAAAAAAAAAAAAAAAAAAAAAAGGACCTCTAGCATAGATTCATGTTTTTCTGGGTGCATGAAGGTAAATAAAGTAAAAGGCTTAATTATCCAAAGTTCGGATTTCTTTTTCTTGGACTTCTAGCACTTATGCAAACACGGTTTTCTCTTTCTTAACCAGACAGCAGCTTTTGGGCACATGTCACCCCTGTGGTCTGTGCTCAGGATTCTGCACAGGCAGCACAAGAACAAGGAAAACCCTGTGCCCTCCTCGGCCTTTCCTGCCTGGAGGGCTTTCGGAGAAGCTTTGAGTCAGCCCGAAACACCTGCCCGCGTGTCCTATCGCACCAAGCGCCTGCAAACACACAGCCAGAAGGTCTTTCTGCAAACACCCTGAAATAGCACAGGCTCTGTGAGTCATGCCCTCTGAATCTAGGTGTGCGATTTTATTTCCCACATGATAATAAAAGGGTAGCAATGCTCAACTAGTCGGCTCATCACATCAGCATAGCAAAGGCTTTAATAATCTAATCCAGCCCTGAAATGCATCCAGATTTGAACCAATTGAAAATAAAGTCCTCCAAGCAGTTATGAATGAGTCAGTTTATTGCTTAGCTTTAAGAGAATTTTGATAAAATGTTCAAAGAAAATGACTGTACCTGTGTGAGACAACGCTGAGTAATAGGAAAAGTTTTCAGAAGACATGACCATGTTTTGAAAAACATCCAGTGCAGATAAAACAATAGAATTTCTTCCTCCTGTGTATTCTCAAGAATCAGTTTTTTAGAAACCAACAAAAGCTAGCAGTGTCTGGGAGAATATTATTAGGGTGCACCAAAGCTCCAGCTCAGTTTAGTTCCAGAATTTTGGCAGCATTAGTGCTATGATTAGTTATCTCTACCAAGTTATCAGTCCCTTGACAAGTACATTAGAGAGAGCTCCTTTAAAATGCCAGCCCTATAAATACACAGATTTATTAGGAAGCACTGATGAAAAGAACCTCTTATCTGAAAGCTGCCCCTGAAAGCAGGGCAGTGGGCTAAGGCTGTTCAGATAAGGTGAACTTAACCACACCAGATCCCAAGATGCTGTCGTTTAACTTAAAATTAGAACAGGACAAAGTTTTCCAATGAAATATAACTGCAATACCTCCTTCTAGAAAACTACAGTTCATTTATCAACAGGATTTGGCCTCTCAGGAAAAGCTACAGGACCATATGTTTTCCTTCCAAAGCATTAGTCTAATGTGTAGTACCCTTAGCCACTAAGTGGGAGAGTAAAAGTTGATTTCTTTTCTGTTGCTGGCAGAAATTAAAAGCTCAATTTCACACTCGGAAAATTATAAATTGTACATTGAATCACTGGTTTTGAAACACAAGTACAAATGCAGTTCTAGCCCAACACTTACAGTGGGGCTGTAAGCCTGTGTGGGAGAAGCTGGATTTCAGCCTCAGGCTGGCTTTATTGCTGTTTTTTGCCCTATCTGATCCAGTGAGTATGAGGTTATCATCTGCAAATCTGTCAAAGGAAGGAGAAAGGGTGCCACATCCACACAGCAGTCAGTAATACAATATTTAAAACATTTTTCACAGAAGCAGCACTTGCAGTTTTGCAACATCTCAGGCTAAGGGGAGAATTTCCATAGCTGCTATATTGTTATAAAAGGGAAGGCATCACCCTCTAACCCCTTGGCTGAATGCGGATCCCACTGAATAGTTGGTTACTCAATACTTAGAAAGAGTGTACAGTTTCCATTCTTGTTCTTCTCTACACCCTTTCTCCCCCCTTTCCCCCATTCCAGGGCTAAGGTTTCTAAGTAGGCACAAGACTATAGAGAGGTGCTTCAATTAAAGCTTCTCGGGCTGGGATTTACCACCCACCCCAGTTCTCAGCTGCTCTGACTAATTAGCAGTAAGCAGCTGCCTGGTGAATACATTGACTTTGAGTAATTCCCTGATTAATGCACTGGCTTTTGGGTCATCACCTTTCTTTACCTCAGCTCTCACGTTGCTAAGTTCCCTTAGCAAGTCAGTTCTAACAATCTTTCTCATGTTTTGGAGACCATGAGGGATCTGGATTCTGCTCTAATCTCCTAACTTTCAGGTGTCTAAGGCATTAGTGCAGTCTGTTCTTTTAATTCTGCTCTTGCAAAGAGGTATGTGGTGGTGAGACTGGGTTGTCTCTTACTCCAGCTCCTTCTGCAATGCCTGTTGCAAAATAGTCCAAGTTTCCCTGGGACTCTGCAGGTTGCTGTGATGCAAGTGGCACGCTGCAGTAATTAATAACATGCCAATATGAAGAGGAAAAGGTTGTTTCTAGTTTTGAAGAAGCAGGTTTGGCTGAGGTTCTGCTAAGTCAGTTCCCACACTTGAGCTGAAAAGCAAATGCAAATGTTTCACAGTGCCCTGAGCAATTTCACTAAGTTCAACCAGGGCCAGCAGGATTGCTCGTCTTGGGAGGGTTCCTCACTGGCTCTTTTCCTCTTTTCTGTGCTGTCTTTTCTGTGCTGCCTCCCTTCACTCCAGCTGAGGAGTGAAAGGCATCAAGTGCAGAATCTTCCCAGGGACCTACTTGAAAGGTGTCTGTCTGTGTAAGCTGCGGAAAGCAAGCACAAGTGAGGATAAAAGCTTGAACCTTTTTCCTTGTGTGTAGAGATGTTTGTAATTATTAATCTCACAACAGCAGAGGTAAATATGATAACTGCATGACTCAGACTCTGCCTCAAAGATCATTCTCGGCCCCTATCCCAAGCCAAAGGGGAAGAAGGAAAAAAGTCTGTTATATTCATGTTCTCATTTCTCTCTGAGGTGACTCACCCTACCAGTTAAACRCTATAAAATGACAAACATTGGTAAATATGATAGTATTAATGATACTGATGACTCAAATGAAATAAACACGCATCAGTCACTGCTCGGCAGCCTGAAAGGACCTTATGAGAAGAAAAAACCTGCTCAAATCAAAGACGAGATGATGATTGCAAATCTGCTATTAGTAAATATTTTTCTATGACAAAGCATTCCGCGCACTATTTATATTTCATTATGCACAACACAAACCAAGCAACTGGAAACATTACTCATAGCAATTGTGGAAAAAAACTGTGAGAACTCTTTCTCATTTGTGCTAGGACAGTGTATTCCCTCTTTTGAAAAGCAACAAACTCACGTTCGTCCAAAATATTTTTGTTCTTTTACCTGGAATGCTGGTTTCTCTCCCAGATTTCTGAGACAGGAATTGAGGGATTGGCAAGCAGATTGTCACCAACTCCCCAACCAAGCAAGAAGCCGCACCACACATCTCCTTTCTAATGCCCAATGCACAGCGAGGGGCATGCAACTGCTTTAGACTGACAGAATGGCTGTTCAGGGGCGAATTCAAGGCTTTCAGGCCCAGGAAGCCTCAGGTTTCAGTGCAGAGAGCTGCCAACACAGGCTTTGATTGCTCAGCTTATGCAGGCAAGGATCTTCCCCAAGGAAAGGACATGAGGTACAGAGACATGATGTAAGGGAGCATTTTGATCAACAGCATGTTCTCAGTACATGTGTGAATGTATTCTTGTAACCTCCTCTCTTTCACTTAGGGATTTCACAAGATGTGTCTGCAACAGACTGAGCAGGCATGGTCATTTCTATGTGTGCTTTCCCTCCCATCCTTCCATTTGTCCCAGGTTAATGATGGTCTCATTCATCTGACAGCATGTTTGTCCTTCAGTAGAATCTGCAGCTGGGGCTATCCAAATTAAAAACGCTGAGCCAGAATGAAGCCTATATATTCCCAAAGCTGGTGTGCTGGCTTTCATGCAGGTGATGTTCCCARTTTTGCTACTTCAACAATCTTTTGTTATGAGAAGGTCCGGAGGTGCAAATCCTGCCTCCAATATGTGACTCCTGCTGAAGTCACGGGCAGGTGTTTGCACACACAGGGCAGAATTTGCACTTAGGGAATGATCATTTGCAGCTTGCTCTTCACCGCAATTAAGCCTGATCTGCTGGAGATGTGTGAGTCACCTCATGCTYACTTTCCACCCCTTATGAAGAGTGAGCAAAATTCAGCCCAGTAATGACATATCTGCTCTGCAGCACCTTTATGTGATCTCTGATAATTCATAGTCAACATGGAAAGATAGAAAATCTGCACCAAAATATAGAACAGAAAGAATTTTAGGTCTGATATTGTAGAAGTGATTGACTTCATTTTCTGACCTCCTACCTCAAAGCATTTTCACTTACAAGGATAGGGATAAATATGAAGAAATTCTAATGTCTTTGAGTGTAAATCAGAAGTAACTCAGAGAAGGCACTAGTGTATGTTTTGTTATTACTTGCAGTGTGTGCCACATATCACCTAAACCACAAGTTTCAAGGCCAAAATCTATTCTCATCTGACATGCTACAAATCCAGAGGAACTCATCCACGCACACCCAAGTCTCTGCACACCTGACTTTGTCCAGCTGTATTTGTGATTTAACAGTCACAGCGCTGGAAGGGCACCAGAGGTCTCCACAGTTAAYCTTGAGCCATTTGCACTGCTTTCCTGGCTAGATCGCACACTCTTTTCCACAGTTCCCTTCATCTCAATGGATCAGCTCTGCCTCTTGGAAACAGAGCATATAACAACTTCCCTCTCAAATTGTCTCATCTTTCAACTTTCTATTAGCATGACAGATTCTTGGTAGGTGTTTCACAAAACTCTATGACTAGATTAGAAAATGTACTGGATTGAAAAATGCACATCCATGTTAATCCCTTCAGGGAAAATCTGTGGCATTAAAAGATTGTAAATCCTTTTTTTTTTTTTTTTTTTTTTTTTTTTTCCATTGCTAATTGACCTACTTTATAGGTTTCTTTTTTAATCCAAGAGGACTATTAGGAGGTAAATATTATTGGCTATGCAACCTTGCAATAAAGTTTTCCTTTGGCATTGCTAATTGACCTACTTTATAGGTTTCTTTTTTAATCCAAGAGGACTATTAGGAGGTAAATATTATTGGCTATGCAACCTTGCAATAAAGTTTTCCTTTGGAATTTCTGAATATTTCCTCAACCATTGAAATTATTTCAATTGCTTTGTAGTTTTGTCCCCCGATGGGTTCATACGAAAACAATTAGGTTCTGAGAAAACAACTACACAGCTGAGCTTATGATCCCAAGGAGTGAGGAAATATCTCCTCTCTTCCAGCCACTATGAATTTACCAATGAACACAGACTCAAATACAGCTTCTCCACTTAAAAGCAGTTTTTCTAAGTTAAGCTTTAGGACCTGACATTTTGCTATTATTTTCTTTTTCTGACTGAAGTATATGAATCTTTATAAAAATTCTGAGCTTCTGAATATTCTGCACTTCACAGCTATTTATTAATGGATCTTAACTAGATTTACCTACAATAATCACAGCACAGGATAATGACAAAAATTCCTGTCCTCAACAATACTTTTTTATAATCTCTTTTCCTCTGAAACCATGTAAGAATTTGCAAAAATGAAGAACTGAACACAGAAAAAGTAAGCAAACCCAGGCAGTTTGTCAGGATGATTTTGTACAAATTTTACAAGGAGCAAAGACAGTCACTCGCTTAGCCAGAAATGCCATATATTGAAACCTTTCCAAGGAAGGTGCTGCTTCCACTGCTCCTCCCTGGACTGACCCCTTGGTTTCCACTTTGCCTATGCTGGTGTGTCTCTAAGAAGCCTTCTCCATTTCAGCAGCCTTTGCTGAAGAGCAGCACATCATCTCGCTTGCAACAGCCTGAACCCAGAATAACTCCCAGTGATCTCAATTACTTTAGACTTAAAATACTTTCACTGAGGCTGGAAGCTGGCCCGCAGAGCGGGGAGAGGATGGAGTCACACCTAAGGTTAATCCACTAACCGCTGAAATAAGGCCACTTCCTGACTGACAAACACTCCGTGCTCCCTATCCCGCAATGGACTTATTCTGGAGGAGTGATGCCGTGAACCACTTATCTCGTGGAGAAGGGAATGTGGGGCATTACCAGGAGAGGATAGCTGCCCCGAGGCATGCTGGATTGCTGCCTGGGCAGCCCCGCTCTGCCACAAGAGCCGTGTGGAATGACTCAGGGCCGCTTATGTAATTTGTTAAGCAAACTTGGCTGCATACTGGCCCTGGTCAGAACATTTTCCACAAAGCGAGATTTCATAACTGAGATGTCCTGTCAAGACATCGGGTTTTGAGAAAGGTGTTTCTTTGGTCTTTGGGGTTTTGTTTCAAGAGAGTCTTGCAATTTACTTCCTGGTGGTTAGGAGAGTGGCCAGGAGATGATAGAACCAGGTGAAACTCACCCTCACTGCCTGCACAGTTGAGAAAGAACTGGAATGTAATCTTTTGACCAGGAATACATTCCAGGTACTATTGTCTTAAAGCTAGAGAACCAAGAAAAAAAAATTCTGAAACCTTGAATTACTGCAAAACAGAGTAGTCATCTTCTAAGTCAGTTCTTCTTACGCAGCGAGTATGAGTAAAGTGGTTTCTTGTAGGGAACAGTAATTGAAAACAGTCATTCAAGCAGTAAACAAAACCAGAACGCTAAATATTAATGTGCAATAAGTGTCCATGTAGGTTTTCCTTCAATGTTAAGGATTTAAACCCCACAGTGTATTTGCAATAAYCCATTCTTATTTTTAAACATTTTGTTCCAGATAGCTCAAAACACTGATGGCTGTTGGCAATGAGRACAATAGTTTTCTACTGGAAGCAAAGGATAACTTGTTCTAAGTTCTAAGGCTAAAAATTCTATAAAGTTCAACCAAGTGGCTAACAGGCAAACAGGCTTTGTAGCAAGAATAGTGGGTCAGGACCTTGGTTTTTACTTCTCATCTGAAAACAAGCACCTCCAACAACACAGAGTCCCATAGCAACATGCTTGGGCATTGACTCTGAACTGAGTCAGAGGGAAGAATGCCATTTAATGACTCACCAGCACCACTTATGCTGCATTGTATAGTGCTAAATAATCTAATCTGTCTATCTACTTGAAAGCTTTTAAAGAGCGCTAGTATGCAACATAAAGAGTTTTCGTTGGCATAAATGAAAGGCATTAAAGACTGGATCCTACTCAATGGAAAATTGCCATCAATTCCACTGGGAGCTGGACCAACTTATATGCAATGTATAGTGTTTGGGAAAGGTCTTGGGGGAAAAAAAAAAGAGGTTCTTTAAATCAAAAGGGAATAACTTTCAAACACAGTGGTTTCTAGACAAAGTTCTGTTCTCAGGTATTCTACATTATCTGTGTGTGCATATCTCCCTTTGACGTCAATGAGAAATCTGCTCATCAGAGGAGCCCCACACTGACGGTGAAACCTCATTGAGCAGAGAGAAAAGCACTGCCTTACTGTGACACGCTACCTTCGTTGAGTTTCCATGTCGTTTCCTGTAGGTGGCACTGCTAAATTTTTTAACAAAAGCAAATTCTGTGAACCCTGACTAAGTTCTTAGCTATTTAGCAGTCTTATCTGAATGGAAAAGCTAAACTGTGCAAGTCACTTCCTTGTCACAGCAGCACGCCTAGCACAGACACAAAGGTGTCCCTGCCTGATCCTGCACTCAGTGAAAATCTAAGGCAAAAGAAGCTCAAGTCTTGTACTCATGCCATTAGCTGAAATCTTTCCCAGTATGAATTTACTATGGATGGGGAATTCTGGATTGGATTTCCCTCAGGATTACAATTTCAGGAAATCTTAACCTTCCCTTCTACACTACAACATACTGTCATGTTGGAGCCCTTGCCTAACTCTGCTGTGCACTCCTCATTCAGTTCATGGTCCATGCTAAATAGCTGCCTACTGCTTGCATTTGCCAGCAGTTTCAGTGCCTCACAAATTGTGATGTGAAATTATCACAGATGCCAAATCTTCCTCTTATGGCAGAAGAACTGTTTCTCCTTTACCACTCTGACAGACAAACCCTGACATTTGCAGCAAACCAGGATGGTCAAATTGAAGCAGATGAGGAAGCCTGTCTGGACAGAGGATAGATCCCTTTTCAGAGAACTGTTCACCTCCATGCCCTCTCTGAACTTCCCATCCTAGGCCCCCATGCAACAGAACCATGGCACACACAGGGATGTACATGAGGATACARGCATTGCCCCTGACAGCAAACTGGCTGGCAGTGGGCTGACACATGCAACTCCAAGCAGCCATAGTAAGATGGACAGAACACAGACTGGGCAGGCCCCAGGTCTCCAAAGGGAGTACTGCATCTTCAGTTGCTGACAAACACCACATATTGCTAAAAAATTAGCTACATACTTTGTTCTTCTTGCTAGATCTAACTATATATAACCTGCCCCATGAAGTTCAGTATTTTCTGTTTCTATTTAGACATTGTAGAAAAATGGATAAAAACTCTTTGTTTCAAGAGCATCATGTGGCAGGAAGTCTCTCATGGCAGATGTTACTGTATGAAAGCATCCTTCTCTTGCAGCAATTACAGCTTGATCACCCTCACTTACACTGGTTGTTTTTTTCATCATCAGATACAAGGATCAGTAGCTAGTAGGGGCACATAACCTTTTGGAAGATTTTATTCAGATAACTGCTCCTTTCCACATACTCAATGMAGAAAAGATTAAAGTTTCCCCCTAGACTCACTGTTTTCCTTGTTCTGGGAATGGAAGTCAGGCAAGACTCGGAGCAGGCCATAATTAAAGCTCCTCTGGCAGCCACGTTCAAAGCAATGTGGATATAGTCAYAAGGTAAAGAGAAGCTTCTATCATGACTGCCCACTTCATACTCTTTTGATTAATGGAGGACCTTTCAAGCCAGTTTCTTTTGCTAGCACTAAAGGAAGAGAGCAGAAAAAAAAACCATTTTTACTGTAGTCCCAACTGCACTCATTTGACAGGCACTCAACTCAAGGACACTGCTTGTCTTCCAAGGTGAAAGCTCTCAAAAAATTGATGCTTATGTATCTTGCAAACTCCCATTTTTTACTATCATCATGGGATTCAAGTATCTGGGGAAGAGATTTGACTTATGAGGGATAGCAGCATTAGCAGCTCAAAAGTTCATTCATCCTCAAGAGCATATATTTCAGCTGAAATGGGTTTCAAAGGACTGCTTGCTTGAACTGATTTACAGGTACAACAGCAGACACAGAGACACTTCTCTCAATGACATAATTTTAACAGGCCAGGAGCATTTAGTTATTGCAGCCAAGATTAGGATTTTTTTTTTTTTTTTTTTTTTTTTTTTTTTGTCAGAGGGAAGCTCTGTTTTGCATGTACTTAGCCCCAAGAACAGTTGCCTGTCAGTATTGCCAAAAGCACATCATTTTTGCAACAGAGGAGAAACTAGGAGACTGATGTGCTTAACCGCTTAACCATTCCTGAGTGGAGCTGCTCAGTGCCTTTGCAGCTGCTTGGGCAGAGGACAGGAGCCAAAGTGCTCAGCACAGGTGTGCCTGGTGGCATCAGGAGCTCAGCGCTGCCCTTTGCCGTCCTCTCCTGAGGCCAGAGGCAGCTGTGGTTTGGCTGCTCGTGCCCCTAAAGGAGCAGAGCCAGCAGGCCCTGCTCCACCTCTGAGGAGAGGAAGGCTGCCATGAGGTAGTGGCACTTTGGAGGAAGCTCCAGAGAAGGTGCAGAGCGTCTCTTTGGGGGTAGAGGGCTGGTCAGCCAGCAGTGCACTCTGTTGGCTTGCTGGCAAACCTGACTCCCAACCCAGCATTACCAGTACCGACAATGGCAAGAAGGGCCTGCTGCCTCATGTCATGGTGAAGGGTTCCCTGAGGATAAGGATGAACTGAGGAGTAGTCCCCACCCCCTCAGCAAAGCCAACGCATGGGGCAAAAATGAGGTGGCAAGCCTCTGTTTTTTTTCTGTACATTACATTTTTTCCCTTCTGCTAGAAAGGGGAACTTTTCAGCCCCAGCATTTTCATCTCCAGGCTGAGTCTGTGGAACAAACTTTGAGCTGCTGAGTCAGATGAACGCCCATTGCTTTCAGTGGGAGCTTTGCACAAGCTATGACTGAAGCAATTGTTCACTATCATATAGGAACAACTTATTTAAAAGAGTAATTTTTAACTCATGCCACGTGCTGTCTTCTTCCATCTGTGAAACATGTTACCAAAGGCCATGCTGTTCTCATGCTTCCTCAAGACTCTTTCTTTAAGTCTAACTAACTTTCTCTAACTGAAGAACAATGGGGGAAAAAAAAAGAATTACAATTTTCTAACTTTTTCCTCATATAAATTTTCCACATTCAGAGAAGGAAAGAGCTAAGTCTTGGAAGGTCTAAGCATCACTAGCTAGGTACCGCCTTTGTAAATTTCTTTCATAACAGTAAACCTTTTGTTAGAGTTTAGCTAATAAGAATTATGGTTGAAGCCATTATCCCTGTGAAGAATCCTATAGCCCTCTACTATGTTAAATTCATGTTAAACAATATGCATTTGTGCCATAAATATAATAGGAGACAGACATGAAGCATGAAGTCCAACTCTGCTTCCAGATGCAATGGGCTCAGCCTAGCTGACCTAGCTCATCACAGGAATGTTTCACCCTAGGACACAGAGGGGAGATGAAAGAGTGATTTTTTTTTTTTACTTCAGTTTATCATATGCTTCATCACTGGGTTGGTTGTACAGCAAGACACAGTCGGGCACTTGGATGGCAGACAGCCATGGCCCTCGTCAGTAGCACTGAAGTGAAAATTATCGCACTATAATTCAAGCCCTGTCATGCCTCATTTCTTAATTATACGGCTCTGATTACAACGAATCATTTTTCTATAGTATGTCCCAAGCTGACATCACTTTGATTAACAACTCATTTATCTGATTACACAGTAACTCAATAACATTTTGAATTGGAAGGAAACCAGGAAGCYCTTTCATGCCCATTCAGCTTCCTAGCTAGCGTGCATATAAGTACTCTGTAATTTCATCTTCTTTATTTATAACATGAACAATGCTTTAATGACCTGGAGAATGGAGCAAGTAGTAAGGTACAGAGATATGAAGATAATAAAAAAACTAAGAGCCATGAGAGAAAGAGACAGGACCTACAGGGACCTGTAGCAGCCTTACAGCTGGTACTATCTTCAGGCTTAAGTTCCTAATCGTTTATTACATTAGGGTTCAGAGGCATCAGCTATGTCGCAGACCTGTTACGCTAGGTACTGAACAGGCCTCTAATTGAGAAGAGTCTTTTTCAAAGAAGTTGCAGTCTTCAGCTTTGATTCAGCAAAGAACTGAGGCATTAAGTCTCTGTCTTTAGGCTTCATTATCATACCTCCTCTTGCAACACCAACCCTTTCTTTTATGACTCCCAGTGTTTCCCATAATATGTTGTAGTTCACATCTTCAAAGTGCTGTAGAATATAACTAAATTAAGCTTTTAAACTACTCCAATGAGATCAGCAGACAGTTCTTTCTGAGACAGAAACTGAGTCATAGAAATATGAATTGGYTTACCCAAGGTCCCATGGTAAATCATTGATAGCAAGTCAAACAGAGAATTGCTAGTTCCTAAATCTCTTCTAAGCCCACCAAATTTTACATTTATTCTAGATTGAATTCTAGATTCATTTCCTTTCAGATAACTTCCTATATAGGCTTTGGGTCTAGGAAGAGAAGATCACCATTAATGACCATATGGCCCTAATCATGACGGGATCCAGGGGAGAGAACCACAAGGCATAGCAACAGCATTTCAGCAGAAAAGTTTCCCATCAGAAAGGGCTGATTAGGTGAGGTCGGCGTTCCACAGACGTACACTCACTCCACCAAAATTCCCCATGGAAGCCAAGTAGGCTTGTGTGCTCATGGCCTACCTCATTCCTGCTAGCTGAGTCTGGCACCCTTCAGCACCACTCCAGGGAGCAGGGTATACCCAAGTAGTGGCTGCCACCCCCCCGGGACCCTACAGGGTTTCTGTTGACCCAGCTGTCCAGCAACCCTCCTGCTGAAGCCAAGGCAAGGACTATTAAAACTAGAATTTTTTTACTCCAAAGCTGTTGTTCAAAGGAGACATATGACAATTTACTTTTCCATAGGGCAAACTTGATTTTTTTAATTCTGGTTTGGTTAGAACAATTATGATAACAAAAACATGTTTTTCTATGTTCCTCTCAACGGTTTCCTGTGCTTAGAGTAGTATTTCAACTTGTAACATCCTCAGGAAAGGGACATATCTGCCATACATGAAATGTAATGTTAACAGCTGCCAGGTGTATTGTTCATTGTCAGTCTATTACTGCTACTTCTCTGACCCCTTAAATAACAGCTGTGTTTAATTCCCAAGGTCTCTCCAAAGCCAGCACTCAGGCTTACCTAACCTTGTCTATTCTGCAGATGACTGCGGGGATATCATTAGCTGACAGCTGCAAGTTGCTCTGAGTTTTCAAGGTGTAGCTCTCTCCATTAAACCTCAAACCAAGATCCTCACTATGTCATGTGCTACATAAATCCATATGAAATAAGTGCCGAAGTGCTATTTACTGCCAAAGTTCACAATCTATGTGACAGACCAGAGGAACCAAGTATGACTGTTATGTCAAGAATTATCTTGGTGGTTTTCCAGGTATTTTCCAGTCCAATGTCTGTTTATTGACTTCTCTGCATTTTATCTGTGAATACTTCCTATTTCCCTTCTTGACTACTTAGGCACGGCATGCAGGTTTCCACAAGAGAAAGATAATGTCCATCATGAGGACACTCAGTTTGTCTAGAATTACGTTTTGCATCTATCTGTGGCAGATTGCAGTCGAATTGAACACAAAGAGGCAACAGAAGAAAAAACAAAAATATTTTACACCCCCCTTGAGAGTACATGCTGAAATCTGAGAACCTGGACATGTTTAATTTAATTAACAAGTGACTATAAGAGTCCACAAGAAAATTTCTAACCTGCTTCAGAGGCACAGAGAAAGGATCTCTGCTTCACAGCCTGCTCCAGTAGCAGTTACTTTGCTGTCTCCACCACACAAAGCCATCTGGCTTTGGTTTTCTCCACAACCCAGCACTCGCTATTTGAAAGGCTGGCATATCTTTCAGGCCAAGACTGATGCAGCTCTGAACAACTCAGGGCAGACTGGGAGTGTGGAGTGAGACGCTTCCTCACAGGTCTGGGGTCCGTAGGTCATGGAACACATCCAAACCAAAATAGTCACCTATGAAAAACCCACCCAAATGCAAGTAAATCTGCACAGTCCTGAAGAGCTGAAGCCTGCTTTTGCTCTGCTTTCTAATGGGGAATAAAGTACAAATCATGGTGAAAACATGATTGTGAAAACTGATTGCAGGACCCATCCTGCTTCACTTCTAGCCCAAGGCGTAGATGCAAGGGGAAGACAGCTATAAACAAAGTGCATGTAATTATTCCATTATTACAGTACATGCCTACTGCGTGGGTGGGAATTCTTCTCTTATATCGCTAGCTTGTTTCCTTGCAAAGTTTCCTCCAGCCCCCATCATCTGTTCAATTAAGTAACACGGCCAATGTATTAGCAGTGGATACCAAAGCAATAGCAAACAATGTTTAAGGAACTTTCATACAGGTGTGTGTTCGTCTGATTAAAAAAAAAAATAATAACACTCCCACAACCTCCAGGTTCTTTACTGCTTTTCTTTGCCTTTTCAAGCTTTACCAGGTGTAAGTTATTTGCATTTTATTATTATTTTTTTAAAGCATAATAATTAGGGAGGGTGTGAACACAGAAGTACACACAGAAGCATCTGGCTGCAGCATTTGCCAAGCTTCTAGTTCTCCTTGCATTCCAGGGTTAGGATCAGGGAATCAAGATGCTCTTATAATGTGGTACTGTGGAAAAAAAATATTTCTCAACCAGGGCCTGATTCTTTACTCAATCTTATAGATGCAAATCAGGAGTTACTGCATTAAATCATCTGAATAATACAGAATTAAGATTGCAAGGCATAAAAGTTTTCCTGACTTTCTTTTTCTTTGGGGAAAAAAAAAAAAGAAAAAAGGAAAAAAAAAAAGGAGAAATAGAAATAAAATGGAAGCTTTCTTGTGGACAGTTTTCATTGGCATATTTATTCCTAGGAGTATAGGCTATTATTTGTGTGTTTAAGGAGAAGGTGTATTAATTGGATAGACAGCTATATATGAAATGGTGACCAACAGTCTCCTTAGAATACCCAAGTACCTCTGTCAGTGGATGGGCTGGGGCAATCACATTCAAGTTTTATGTCTCTTATTCTCTGGGTCAGAAAATGGACTGGACCAACTCTGCTGAAAAAAACATCTTCATCATCTCCCATGACCCCTAGCATCAGTGGGCAAGGCTAGAGTAGACATTGTGGGTGGTCTCTCACGAGTACCAATATTTGATATTGTAAATCTAAATTAGCAAATAGGCCTAAGTGATACCTGTATCAGCAGGTTTCTTGTATGTTCTGTCACAGGAGCTGCTCCTTTCATAATCGATTTTGACCAACATCACATTTACTGCAATAAGTTTTTCCCACTATATGGGACAATCCCACTATATGGGACAATCTGCGCTATATTTGCCAATCTCCAGTAAACCTCAGCAGTTTGATGTGTTCTTCTGTATTTACTGGCTAATGAGAGAGACCATCCAATTCCTAAATTCATGTTCAGCTTTCATTTAGTAGAGGACCATAAAGTGACGTTATTCTACAATAATGACATGACTGCAACATGGCTGCAACATGACTCCACTTTTCTGAACTGTCCAGCTGTAGGCTAGGTCTTTGACTTCTTTAAAGACTACATTCCTCTATTAGCTCCCTTCTTATTACACACTATGTTTTATTAATACCTTCTAAAGGAGAAAAGTCACTTCCTGGCTCCAGTTAGTTCCACATGCACTGTCCAAATCACTATGGTCCTGTACCAGCTGCTCCCAATCGCAGCTGTGCTCGGTACTCTGTCACAAGTGAATGACGTGCCATCCTTCCTGCACTGCATCCTTTCTGTGAAGCAGAGGGCAAAAGAAAGTCAGTTTTGTTCAGGTGCCCTTTATGTTAAGGACATCAGTGCACAGTATATTTCTATACATACAAGTCAACTATCTTGCTCAAAACAAGGAGAAAAACATTCCTGTATTTTCCTAATCTCGCAGTCTCTTTGCAGTCAGTAGTTTTTGCCCATAAACATACATTACACTTTTGAAGTAAACAAAAAGTTCAGGGTACTCTTCATATATCCACTCTAGTATATGTCTGTGGTATGAAAAGAAATAGATCTCAACACACAGGAGACAGTTGTCCTGCCACATGCAGGACTACTTTTTCCCATTAAAATACCATCATGTTGTAATTAACTTGTCAGGCTGTGAAATACAGTTTTAGCCTTTAGCTAATATTGTAGGGAAATTTTACAGGCTTTTAAACTTCAGTGAAGGGAATTCATGTTCAGACTGTGACATTAACATTTTCTCCTTCAGAAAGAAAAATTTTCTAGCACCGAGATGTATTTTTTTATTTGCAAGGTGAAGTAAAATAGCGTCAAGACTGGGCAAGGAGGGTGTCACTCAAAAAAAAAGAACTACATTTAGAAGGGTTTAAGCATCTTAGCATTACTAAGATTTAAAAAAAAAAAAAAAAAAAAAAAAACACCTGCTCACCTGACATCTATTGTTGTAAGGAACCAGGTTCAAATCAGAAGTAACTCTTTGATTTGATTGAGAAGGCTACTGTATGTTCTAGGTTCATACTCTTCTTCAAGCATTCAGGAAATCTGAGAAAGTGAGATCAGGTCTTTTGACTCCCATATGAGAGTGGTTGCCCCTGCATATCTGAGTACCAGGGAGAAGAGATCTCCTTCTCCCCATGGGAAAAGATTGTGCTGACAGGTCCCCTCCAACAGCACCTGAAGTCTACATAACTTGCAGTCTGAATCAGCACTGCCTGGAGGGAGGCACCCCGGTTAAGGGGCTAGCTGGTGTTTTTTCCTACCAGGCAGACTAGAAGCCAATGCTCAGCTTGAGGCTGTCTGCAAAACTCCATGCTAAAGGTTTAAAGCTTCTCAAGCTTTGCATGGGAAGGAAGTCTGAAAACCTAACCGAGGGCTGGGGATGCCACGAGACAGCGGGGTGCCTGGAAGTTAGGCAACACGATGTCTATGATCACATAAGGAGTTAGCCCAAATGGCCTCAGAGATATTTCACAGAGAAATGAAACAGTCCCTGACCATTGCAACACTCGCCATCAGAAACTGCAAACTCAGCTGATTTTGAGAGCAAATAACTAGTGAACACAAGTGCTTGTATTTCAAGCTTTCTACTGACACATGCTTTAAAACTGTAATACCGCAGCATGTTGTAAATGCTTTATTTTTACTTTTTCCTCTACTGTTACAGAAACTGCTTTGTTAATTAGAGAAAACCTTCTCATGAGASCCTATGTTGGTAAAGTCAGTGAAGTAGATAACTGCTCTTTTCCCTATTTACCAATCTCTTTCAAAGTCACATTTTCAGCCCACCTACTGACAGGAGAAGTCAAGACCCACCTGGTCAAATACTCCAGGAACTTGATTCTATTCCTGGCTTGGAGACTGACTTACTGTGTGAACTTAATTTCTGTAGGAGTTCATTTCCCTTTCTTAGCTCCATCAACCTTCTCTCATGTTAGACAGAATCCTTCAAGAGAAAGGCTGYTTCTCATTAGCATGAGGGTTTTCACTTGGCATGGAAGACGCCTGATATAAACTGGATACTTTTAGTTCTTAAATGATGCAACTGCCCACCCAGGGGAATTTAAAGGAGTCAACTATTAATGATAGACTACAACATGATCCTTGGGATGGAGCTTCTGTCAGCTTTGGAGCAACATCAAGAGACTGAAAATCATTCCTACCATTTTGTTTGTATATCTTGATTTTCCAGTTCTGATATGAATGCAGCCAACAGTAGCTGGAGTTCAAGGAGGTCTGTATACAGACAACATAGACGGATGATTTTATGTTGTCCTCATTACTTCATTTACATGTGATGCCCAGAAAAGTAAAGAAGTTAATAAGCATCTTCTAAAGCTCATGGGCCTGCAAGAGAAACTTTCTGGGCATATGGGAAGTCTGCACTGTCTCAACCTTGAGTGCATGTTCTATTAGAAGTTTATTGCACAAGCACATATTTCCTCAGAAAACAGCAGTTTGTTACTGTGGGCTGCAATAAGTTACTACAGCTCTGAGAAATATTCCAGATAAGCAAAATCCTCAGAATGCAACACGGCATCTTTCCTTTCAGCCCACAAGACAGCATTGACCCTGCTGCATCTGTGGGTCATGTTTGCACCACAGGCAGCAAGTCACCATGGCTTGGAATCCTTTGCCTTCCCTCAGTTGTCCWAGAGCTAAACACCAGACTCTGCTCTAATCACATTAGGCTCAACGCCTCACTAAATAATTAATGGGGAATAAGAAGTGGTTTTACCCCAAATACTTCTTTCCATAGACATTTTACAAAAGATTGAAGTCTCAGTAGGTCACATTTAGATGTATACTCTGGGCTAAACATTCATACACTCTCCATCACAGTGGCTGGGATGGCTTAGTCACAAATTCTGTAGAATAAACCCTGAAACTGGAATAAGGACCRTCAGGACTCATTTTCCATTTCTGTKCTTACACTGTTCAGATCAACTGTTTTCACACAAGCTCATCAGTCTGAACAAATGAAGGTTCAGGCTTCTTATTCAGTGTGACTGCTGCTTTCAAGAAATATATCTCCAGAGTCAAGATCGAATGGGCAGTTCAGATTACGAAAGGACAGTGGTTTTATCTGGTAATAATTGAGCTGAAGTGTCCATAAAAAATAACAGTTCTCTCCTTTCATCTGCTTCTGCAGTAGCTAGACTGCACCGTGATGAGTGTCTGAAGAAAAAAAAAAAATCAAATTTCAGGCAGGACCTAGATTTTTGTGACTGGAAGGTACAGTAGCCTGAAGGCAGACAACAACCTGGTGAATCTTTATTCAGTACTGAGCAGTGCCCTTTCAACACTTATGGAGTTCTCCTTAATACGAGACCTGTCTGCTTCAATACATATTACTAATCAAATACAGTTTTCTTACTTTACACATAGTCCTTGTTTTTAAGGAAACGGGAGAAATTTACAAATGTGAGGTGAATTTTAAGGCATTCAAAAGATATCCTAAAAAATCTTGCAATATATATCTGCTTGTGAACACTGTAAAGACAAAATTAGGTTTGGCATATTAATCCAGSAGTCTTTGTCCTGTCAGATCTCTGAGATGTGTGTCAGATATGCCACACGAGCCAGCAAAAAACCATCAAAGGGCCACTGTTTCTGCAACTGGGAGGGATAAATCTCTCAGTTTCCTCTGGTCAGCACAGTGGTTTCTTATTCCAGTTTCATGGAAGTCTTGTTGACTGCAGATATAAAGATGCTGAAAAACCAGCATATTTATTGAGCTCTGTGGTATTTGCTTACACAGAGAAGGGTTCCTTCAGCTGAAAGGATTACTAAGTTAAAAGGTATGGCCAGTTTCAAATAGCCAGGTGAGATCATCTGCCTGACCCTTCCACCCTAAAAAAATTTAAAACACACCCTACATGCCAGTACAACCGTTAGCATCAGTATCTGTGAAAGTCAAGATATTTATTTATTACATTTCACAATTTAGGCAACTACACTTAAGATGCAGTCTTTAATTTCCTTAGGGCACATATTGCTTTCATTATAACCCCACTGAAAGTGTAGATAGAGATTATAAACCCCTGACAACATTTGTGTCTTCTCCTCACTGCTAACATCAGGATATCTCAAGCTATAACAAGTTTTCTTGCATTTAATCTTGTAAACTGTCAGAAACCTCAAGACCACTCAATGCTGAWTTTTCATATTTATTAGAAAGTGAATTTTCATTTAGAATTTGTTGAATTCTCTTTTCCTTCATTGTATACTCTTAGATCTAAAAAGCTTTAAACATGCCTGGGGAGGAAACACCAGAAACTACCCAAGACTTGACTCTCAACCATGTGTGCTGGCACAGCCCCTGTAAAGCACTTAAGCACATGCTCAACTCAGCACACAGGTATGTCTTCATTGACTTTGCTAGAAAAGGTATGCTGGCTATGCAACATCTTAAAGGACAAAGCTCTTCACACAGCAGTTCTCAAACACTTCCCTGTTGCAAGTCAGTTTCTGACATTCACATGACTCTGAATATTAATCCAAACACTTTAGTATCTGTTGAGTCAGGACGCCACTTGTAACCCACTTGGGGCATGACCTCCAGTCTCAGAACTGTCCTAGAGGCTTGCTACCACACAGTAAGTTTCTGTTGTGATTATATGCCAGTATGTGACCACTACACAAGCAAGGAAAACCTACCCTCTCTAATTACTGAGGCTGATTTGGGCATTAGGCCAGTTTTGCCAAGTCCTTTATCTTCCCATGTAGTTAGTAATCAGTTTGTTTCCACCTCACCCATATTTACCCTGGTAGCTGAGCACCATCTCACTAAGGTGAGCTGTTCATTTTATATTCTCTTTCCTAATTGGAGCCTTTAGGCATCAGATCATGTTTGTGCAAGACACTATAACGCACCTCAAAGAATCCAAGTTCTAGTTGATTCAGGCAGTAGAGTCTTGATATCATCTGTTGTATCTATGATGAATTGGTTGCTGCAACTCTGAAGGTCATAGGACACATTTCTGCTATGATCCTCATCATTTCAAATGAGTTTTCAGTATCTTTTAAAACAATTTGGATAGAATTCCTATATATGTGAAGTACCTGATATAGTTCCGATTTCAAAATATAATTCTTAATTACCATTGTATTAACTAAAACATTAGATGCTTTTCAACTTTTTCTCATCTTTTCTCGCCTGTTTTACAGTGTACTAGCTCTTAGGAGAAGAAAGGCTCTTTCTGTTCAGCTTTTATCAGTTTTTCACTGTGTTCAAACAGCTTCTGCTCTGAAATTAAAGCTCCTGGTATCTGTAATGGAAATGCTTACACCTGCTGTGAGTGATGAGGGAACGAATAACCAAAATCCCAGCCAAGGAGACTAATAGTAGAAAATTAGCACAAAGGAAAATGACATCCTAAATAATATTATAACTGTCAGATAGTGGTGAAGGACTGCTTGGACCAATAAAAAGCACTCTACTGCATTACAGAATGAGGCTTAGAAACTGAAAAATAGTTTGTCCAGAAAGGATCTTTTTACCATGAATTCATGAAACCAGCGGTTATTAATAGAAATCTTAACACTTTAGAACATACTCAATCTCCTGTTTTTACCATAATTTTCCATGTAAACAAGCATTTCCCTAAAAAAAAAAATCACTGTGGGATTCATCCCTCTTAAGTAGGCGTCTGCAAGCTTTGCCTTCTCCAGGGTACTCCTTGAGGCTCCCTCCACACTCAGTGGTGAGACAAACTCCTCAAACAGCAATTCAATCCCATCCTAAGAGAAGTGGATTTTGTCACCTGATACTTTTTGCTTCCCCTTTAATTGAATGTTGCCTTGTTCTCTTATAGCTCAAGAGGGTAAACAGGAACACCCCCCTGACTTTCTCTATTCCATTCATTAATTTGTATAGCTCTTAGTCATCTGCTCTCTAACAAAGTAATSCTATTCTTTTCAGTTTTTTTCCTAAGGGAAGTCTGTCCTTACTTAATTATTTGTGTTGCCTGCTCTCAAAACCCCCTCTGCTTCTGCTGTCTCCTTTGTCAGGGCAAGCTGCAGTTGGTAGTCTTGCTTGTAAGGCTGACAATTCACACAGGCAATTCACACTATGCTGACTAGTTATGCAAGACATTCAAGTCAGGGGAAGAGAAACTCCACATATCTTGTGTAACTAACCAAAAACATGCAAATTACTATTGAATATGCAACTAGGACTGCTTTGCTTCCTGCAGCAAAAGGATGGGAGCCTCTGGTAGGTCCTTGTGTTCGTCACTGTTTCCAAGCCAAGGAGAAGAGCTGTGGGAAGAAGCAAGGTGCCCCACGGGAAAGTTAAACACGTCCCAAGAGAGGGTGCCTTACTCTCTAAATCCCTGGTTTGTCCTGTTTCAGTGTCCTGGTTCCCATCGCTCAGTACCTATAATTCAGCATGTTTAGTAGCCCATGTACCCACTTCCATCTTTCTGCTGCTTCCCACCCTGTGCACCAAAGCATATCCCACATTCTTCAGCAAGCAGCCCTTGAAAAACCCCCTTTTTTTTCCTGATGGACATCCCTCTCAGCTTACCAATGCCTTCTCGAGCCATCTCCAAGATGTAGGCACTCCACTTTTGAGTTTCCACTCCACTAACTCCTACCTCAGAAAGCTTGGAGAGCTTTCCAAATGTCCAAATAAGGATGGTGCTGCTGCCCCTTTATCAGACTTTGCTACAGGGAGGGAAGTAAACAGAAGCTGACAGGCATGATTATAACTAAGCATGAGCCTGGACCACCCTTTCCACATAAAAAAGCCTTGGTCCTTGTTCAGATGGTCAATTAAAAGTAGGATGTAGGCCTTGCTTTTCAAAAAAAAATCACCTTCAGTTGAATCTGAAAAGAGATGAAGAAGACACCTGATGGAAAAGAGTTTCTGAAGTCTTCTTTACAGCCCAAAACTGAGAGTCATTCCTTTTTTTTCCCACCTTTTTTTTTTTACATTTCTGAAAGTAGTTATGAATTATTATATTACTGGGAGGTAAGTGGGATGCTCTGTCCTGCTGTTGAGACTAAAYGCAGGCAGAAAGCACAAGCTTCACAAAAGAACATCTATGAGTGACTACTGGGGAAAAAATGCGAATGTCTTCCAGCAGCAAAGCAGCCTTGGGTGCTCATTACCAGCACCCACTGTGGGACAGTCATGGGAGGGGGAAGCTTTCCCGTGGACCAGCAGCAGGCTGGTATGTCCCACATAAGGCTTGGCTAGTTAAATAACACCATTCCAACTCTGCCTTGACTGGGCTTCTTAGGTAAGAGTGAATTGTGAAATCCACAACCCAGTATTACCCTCTGACATTTGCTTTTGAAGAAGTTACCACAGAAACCTCAAAAGCAGGTTTCAGCAAGACACACGTAGGGCTTGGGCCTYGTGCCGGCCCCACGCAAGGAATTGCATTTCATCCCTGCTCCTTCTCTGCCATCCTGAGGCCCCACCATCAGACAAGGGTCTTACAGGGAGGCCACAGGTGGCCCATGGAGGTACCATGGGGCAAGGCGGGAAGATTGCCCATGAGGAGGAGATGTTGAACCTCTGTAGGAACCGCAGCACATGTTTACAAACCCAAGCCCACATTTGGGTTCCTGTCTGATGAGTAGAGACAACAGAGGATGGCCGTGGGGGTTCCCACCTTCACCTCCATGCCCTGCCCCTGCTTCAAGACAGCTCAGCTGCTAGTGTGGCAGTAATTGAAACCACTGCAAATTACAACCTGGTGCATTAAGGAGAGACAAATCCGGTGCCAGATTTGCTGTTAATATTACTGGTCTGCAAACCATGCTTGTTTCACGTCTGCTTCCCAAAGAGCTGAGCCACCTTTGCGGTGAGAATGAGAGCTTCCGAGGGAGAGGTGGGGCTGACCACCGGCGGCAGGAATCGCTGCAGCCGTCTCTGGGGAAGTCAGCATTGCCCATGAATCAGAGGCCTCACAAAGTGGATCCGAGGCAGGATGTAAAATAAGACACATAACTCGGGGGGTTTCTGAGCCTCATGATGTGTGGCATTTCCCCATGGCACAGACTAAATCCATGACTGCATGCTTTCTAAGAAGCTTAGGAAGTGATTGTATAAAATTAGTATTAACTAGTTTCACTATTATTAGATGTAAAATTAAAGCTTTCAAYGCTAAGCTGTTCAAGGTGGCTGCTACACGAATGCTCTGTAATGCCCTCATCAACAATAACCATCATTAAGGCTGCTCCTTAAAAGCTGAGGGAAAAATGCATAATCTGTTGTATTATAATCCACTTTCCTAGAGCAGGCATGAATTTAAAAATCTATTAAGAATGGCATGTACAGGAAGCAATTTCCTGTAAGATCACAGAACTGCTCAGCCATAAATACAGCAAACTCTAATCAGTTAAGTTGCAAAGGATAATCAGACACATCCTGTCCTGGATTCAAAACACCAATTTATCTGTTTGGCTGACTTGCTTCTTTCTGAATATTATAGTTTGTGGCTCCACTGTACCAATATACTTAAGGAAACCAAAACCCTTGGAGGATGATCCCCTGCACTTCTTTTTTTCCCCTTTTCTCTTCTTCCTATTTTTTTTCCTTAAGATCCTCAGCATCTGTAGACTTCAGACCTATTGCACTGTGTCTAGCCAGACAAAACCCTCCACAAACCCACACTCCTAGACCTTCCAAGAGAAACCAAAGGAAAAAGCTAATAATAATGCTAATGAGGCAAAGCAGGCTCTGGGGTGCAGCGAGAACCCCACTGCTGCCACTGGAATAAGGGACAACAAATCTGCTGTGACAGCCACAGCCTGCCCCAAAGAGTCGTTCATGTTCAAGAGGGGAAGAGGGGGCAAACGTGTGTCTGGACTGGACTCAGAGAGCAGGCTGTAGGCTCTGAACAGAGCCTAGTGGAGAGGATCATCTCTCACCAACCCTTCAAGATGAGTAAATAAACTTTCCCTATTTTGTAGATGCAAAAGTGGAGAGCAAATTATTTAAGGCCATCCAAGGGGTGGTATGTTTTTCTCACAGGCTCTKGGCTGCACACATGGTTTCCTAGAATGATATATCCTACCAACAGCATTCACAAGAAAATGCTAAGGCTCAAGAAGTCTAGAGAAAAAAAAAAGAAAAGAAAAAAGCAGTGCAGCTGTCCTGCTCAAATGGGTTTTTGATGACCTGTTTTGCTAGTACCCCAGCATAAAATAAAGGAAAAAAGTTGGTTGGAAAGAGCCTAAAAGAGCYTAAAATCCCCTCTGAGGTTCAGATCCTAACAGTTATTTGAGTAGGCAAAAATTTGGGAAGACTCCACACTGCTCATCATGGTGGCAGTAAGCTCTCAGCAGCAGAGCAGTCTGCCCAGGACCCAGGTGATATTTTAATGAACGAGACTCTATATTCAGCAGAAATTAATTGAATATGTGATGTTTTAAATAAAACATTTCAGTCTGATTCCATGTTGGAAGAACACATCTATGTGCTTTCAGGATTGTCTGTCACAAGTTTTTTTTCTGGAGYGATGCTCTCAGACCAGCCCTTCTTCATTAGAATGAAAAAGCAAAACTAAAAAGAAAAAGATAAAAAAAGACCCTGTAGTTATGGTTCTTGGATTCAGATTACTGGTTCTAGAAAAAGAGGGCAGTCTTGCTGGATTTACATCTCCCATGTGCCAGAGTAATGCCTCATTGGTGACTGTGCAATTTTCACAAGTCATTTGCTAGACAACACCAACAATCTCACTTTGAATATATTTTATATGAGGCCTGATCATAGCTATGTCCCAAGGGTTCCCATGAATTAGGCAGTATAATCAAATACRTGCCAGAATGGCAAAGGGAGAATCCTGTAGAGTCCTGCAATGAGATGATTGTGAGACATCCCATATCCCCTCTCGTGGACATTTCAACCTACATCTACGTGCTGAAACCAAGACATTCAGGACTTTTCCCAAACAATTTGGTGCAGAGTCCCTCCCTCCCCTCACTCTGTACAAAACATTTTCCATGAATATCCTGGCCTGGATTTTGCCATAAAATATCCTAGTACAACTTACTGCTGATGAAACATGGTCTGTTCTTTCATAAAAAGAGGTTTAAATAAATCTCCTGTGTGAACATGCAGGGTTCAGCAAGTAAGCAAAATCGGATTTTCAAGAGCTTTTGCTATTGTTTTCATTAAAGTTAGCAGCAGAACTATTATTAAATTTGAAGGGGACATTGCAGCCAGTGCTAAGCTACTTTAAAAATCCTGTCTCTATTGACTAAAATCTACAGTCTCAGTCCAAAAAAAATCAGTTCCATGCAAGCAGCTCAAAAGAACTAGCCTATGAAAAAATCCATAAATTAGCTCATAGGATAATCAGCTTTTCAAAGTCATTCTTATTTGTTTCCCTGGCAATGAAGAACAGCCAGAAAAAGAAGTCTTCACAGTCATGAAAGTGTTCGGTCTATAGCCATATGAAAAAGATCTTAAAAAGGGCTTAAGTGAACGATGAGTGCTTAGTAATAACCTCTTCAAAGTGTGCCCTCTGTGCAAATATTCCTGATTGCGATAGTCAAAGGAGTAATAAAATTACACAGACTAAAATTTACCCCTGGGTGGAAGAATTCAAGTGGTGCTTAATGCTTGTTCTCTGCAAGGAGGTCAAATTCAAGCTACAATAAAACTAATAACTACATAATTCTAGACTTTGCCAATGTGTCTAAAATATACTGTTAGTGGTCATGTTTTGGTTTGCATAGATTTATCCTCCCCTTTTCAGATTGTAGAAAGGAGGAAAAAAGATGTTTTGCAGGACTGGAACTCTAGACTACCATATTTAAACCAAACAAAAATCCCTACTTTTCCAAAGAAACATGACCAAATGTCTCATCAGAGACTGCATTTCTGTGAAGTTTCTTGGGAGATCCCAAGATTATAGATCATTATCTCACAGTGCAGGATTTGAAAGAGTCAGAATACAATGAATTCCTCCATCCCACAACTGCTCAGCTCTTTGCAAATAATCCTTTCACTATTTGTGGATTTGTGGGGAATTGCCTTCTGACATCCCTACCTAAAAACTGACTCAACAGTTGGGCCACCTTCATGCTCTTTACCTGATGCTACATCAGGACTTTCCCAAACTGCTTCTTCAGCAAATCTATCATCTTAATCCTTTCCTCAGATGAAAAGGAGCAATGACCGCCCACTATATAAGTGGGCATGTAAGTCCTACCTCTGTCTTTCCAGAATGTTTAGCTGCAGCAAAACAGCGTCCCTCTGGCAACCTCAGCAACCAAGTCTCCTTAGCACAGAAAGACCAAACCCCAAAGCAGAAAGCGTCATGTCACTCTCAAAAGTGCCAGTTATCAGCCACATCACAGAACCATTTTCACACATTTCTCCTCAGAGAAACTCTCTCTTTAGCATTTCTGATGCCTTTGTTCAGCCAGCCTGGAGGTCTTTGTGGCTAATTAAATAAGATTTTGGCGTGATCTTCCACCCAGAGGTGGCTGTAGGAAATTAAAATAAACCTCCCTGGTCAGCTTTGCCATCTGTTCAGACACACATACACCCCTCAAGAGGCTCTCAATAAGGTGGAGTCATAAATGCCTTTCTGTTTGATGGGAAAACAATAGCACGATGTCTAATGATGTCCCTGTGTGTCTGCAAACAAGAAAATAAGCAGCTCTAATCTGTGCATCAGGAATTTGGTCCACCCTTTTATTCTATTTCCTCTTGTTAAAGGGCTGCCTAGTGGAAGCCTGGAGCTCTCCAGGGCACTTGCACTCTCATGGGTCAATCTGGCTTCCCTGAGAGCCCGAATGAGAGTAATTTGTTCAAGCTGATCTCCTGAAGCCCGAAGAACCAGCCTGCCAAGCCCCTATCCACAGGATCAGATCTCCATCCCATTTTTTTTCTGCCCACCCGTGCAAACTGCACTGAGCTGGAGCTCCAGGATGCATGGATCAGCTCAGCACTGCCACCATGTGTCAGGCCCTGCTCCGCAGCAGGTGGCTSCCAAATTAGCAAGGTGTCCACATCAGTCCCACACTGCACAGTTTGATGTCTTCATAGCAGCACTTCACTTGACAAGAAATCTAGCCTCATGCTTCACTCCCTGGCCCAATGCAACAGAGACCACCTGCCACAGGAGAGACTGAGAATTTCCCACCTTGAAATATAGCTTACTGATTACTGCAGCCACATGGGAGATACAGGYTCAAACTTTCTCCACTAGGGAAAGGACCAATGCTGAGGGATCCATGTTCTGGCTCACAACGCTAGCAGGCAATGAGGGGAGGATCTGATATATGTGTGATATATAATATGTGTGCTCTGAGACACATTTTTGATCAGGACCCAGATTACAAATATGGTCAGGAGGCCCTGTGGATCACAGTGGAGTGTAGGCATTCCTCTAGTCAGCACAAGCTGAAGAAGACATGAAGTCACTTGCCTGAAGAAGAAATGCTAGGTACTGGCAGAACTTGGCTGTTGAAAACCTGATGCCCACTATCTTTGTTTTATCTTTGGGGTTTTTTTTTTGTTTGTTTGTTTGTTTGTTTTTTGTTTTATTCCTACTGTGATGAAAATGGAGGAAATGAGGGGTTTTTTAGAGCTTGGGCTTACCCATCTCTAGGGCTGAGACTTTGGTGCTGGTCATGTGCATTCAGTGCAACTCTACAACTAAGTAGTTGGTACATTGAGAGTCCAAATCAAATATGCATCTGAGAGAATCAGATTCCAGTCTCAGCTCCAAATAATGCTTCTATTATAAAACAGCAGCTCATCAACCAGAAAGATTCATATGGTCCCAACAGTCATGGAGTTGTATGCAAACATTGCTGTCCTACTGCCAGCCAAATGCAGAGCTGAAACCTGGTCTCCCACACTCCACAAGTGTCTCCTAACACTATCATCTTCTCCAAACCAAGAACATCTGTATGAYGGCAAATTGGACCCTCAAAACAAGAAGGTGGAGGCACATTCTGCTTTGTCCACGGGTTTTCCRGAGATATTCATATAGAAGCAACAGGGATATTCCTGGCAAAAATGCCAGTGCTCAGAAATAAAAAGTTTGGAGGACCTACAGTGGAAATTAGACATTTAAATTATCCTTGAAAGCCTAGCATCATCATTCTGGATCTTACAGACTTTGAGTGCACTTCTCTTTACATCACCTCAACACTGTTCTGACTAACCTGTGTTTATGTGGTAGAAGTAATATTGATCTTGCCCTCTCCMTACAAATAGTATGTGCCCTTTACAAATAGTGGATATTACTACAAATGAGCTCATTAACATTAAAATGTATTAAAATGTATGGATTTAGATGCATATAGTCAGATACAACAATCAAGTCGAAGGCATCATTTTATTCTGTGCTTTAGAAACAAATTTAAGTGCTGGACCCTGCCTGGAAAAGGTAAAAAGATGAAGCGTAAAGTGATTACTGGACTGTGAAGGGGACATTACTTCCTGGAACATTGTAATTAACACCACATTCTTGCCCAGAGAGGTAACTATCTCCAGGATAGAGCTCAGGGCCATCATCAGGGCAGCATAGGACAGCTWGTACTCTATTGCATGGAGAATGTGAGGGAGGGGGTTTTGGTTTGGTTTGGTTGTTTTGCTTTGTTTTTGTTTTTAGTTTTTCTGAACGCATTAGACATTGCCTGTGTTTTCTGACAAAATATTTGGGGCAAAAATACTGGAACCAGCAGATTTTTCACTAATGTCCCCCCCCGCAAAAATGGTCAGAGCTGTTAATGCCTCCTCTTTTATGAGCTTTAAAATGACATGGATGTAGGGGAGGAGAATTTACAAAAGCAATGCCTCTTTCCTCTCCTTTTCAGCTACAAAAAAATAAGCTCTAGAGAAAAAATCCTAACAGAGGATCAGATCTACAAGACGATGCATGACATGTAGGTGAAAAGTTTCTTGCACCATGGGATGGGAAGGAGCTGGCTCTGTTTTGAAAGCAGAWTTTTTTTGACACAGGGTCTTGCATATCATCTTGGTGTCACACGGTGTTACCACACCACATCACCCTGTGTGACATAACCGACAAGCCCTGTTGTAACCTGCTTTAGTATGTGCCACATCAGCGCAGACACAGGAAGGCAACCTGCTGTTTGATGCTTGTAAGGATGCATCAAATGCAATCAGGCTACTTCCCCTTATCCATAAATATATCAAAAGAAAAGTTGAACTTAAACAGCTGCTCTCTTTCGACCCTATTCTTAAGCAGGCACATTTGACCCCCAGAACATTTCAGAAATTCCAGAGTGCCTAGTGATATGAAGCCGCTGAAATGGAGTAATGTCCCGTGAAGAAAGAGGCTGCCTGTTGAAACCTAGTATTTCACATTCAAGTAGGAGGTGGTATGATAGCATGCACATCAGAACAGTCTTGCCAGCAGATATCAGTAAGGAAAAACAAACTTTCCTAAATTCAACTCAAGGCATTTCCATTTTGTCTTTGATTGAAGTTTGCTCTTAGTACCATTTTCACAATAGTGATGTCAGTTTGGAAGTGATACCAAGAAACTACTCAGAATCTGAACTTTGCACTTTCCGTTTTGTTACATTCCCCAGAAATTACCAGTTGCCTCAATGTGTTGCCTCCGTACATAAGGCATTTAAACAAGCACTCTCATGATTTATCTTATCCTCAGGGGATTTCTAACCTATGTGGACTATGTCCATGGATATTGAACTACATTGCTGTACCACAAATGAAACACATTAAACTAAATGACCTTCTCTCTTGTTCTTTCTTACTTTGCAAACTTCTAAGCATGTGTCATTGATATGTTCAATACTACCTACCACCTTAAATTCAGAGGAATAAATTCTGTCATGCAGCYCTATAAGCAACATTTTAGAAAATCTCTTTCTATATTCACAGAGCAGGCCATTCACCCCTAGGTGCCAGTTCAGCAAACCAACTAGAGGTTCACTTGCASCTTAAAGTAGAGGTGGATTTAATCCACCAAGAAAAAATTTGCTTCCCCAGCTAACAGAATTGAACTATAAGCCATGCAGGCAAAGAGGCAAGATGTTGCTGTCCACAACATCCACTTAATCAGTCTCTTGTCAGCAAGGGAAATCTAGGAGAAAATGTTGCTCTCTACAATGTGAGCTACAGGCCCTTTGAGTGCTCATCTGTCTCAACAAAAGGCCTCACA
Source organism: Nothoprocta perdicaria (assembly GCF_003342845.1). Classification (NCBI taxonomy): domain Eukaryota; kingdom Metazoa; phylum Chordata; class Aves; order Tinamiformes; family Tinamidae; genus Nothoprocta; species Nothoprocta perdicaria. Next base: position 156,312 of record NW_020455652.1, read on the forward strand.
GTGCACAGGCAGGAGCACCCAGCTGGTAACACATTCATTGCAGAAGAAGAATGAAGCAATCGCATCCCTAAGTGTTTATAATAAGTTCAGGGYGAAAAAAAAAACCTAACACAGTGAGATACAAGCTACAGGGCAAATCTCCCTCCCAGCCTGCAGTGCACAGGAATCCATCTTGCCAGGTTGTGTCTTCCCATCTCTGTGGGCTTGCACATCTGCTTTTTCACTGARTTTTCTCCTCACAAAAGAGAGAATAACCACAGCAGAGCTACCCCTGGGTGTCCCTCTATATCTGTGTCACACTACCTTGGGTGCCTCATGGTATCTTGGGTCAAACCAGCTGGAGCAGCACCAAGAACCTCCTAGGAAGTAAGCAGATCCCAGATTCCTTCCATGCACCCGGTGAGCCACTTCACTGCTTGCATGATCAGCTCAGCATGACATCAGTGTGAGTGGTATGGGGAGGAGAGACGTTCACCCTCTGTGTACACAGCAGCCACCTAGGTGAATAGCCGGAGGCAGGATGATTAATGAAAGCTGGGATGTGCAGCTATCTTGATGGGAGAAGCCGACTGGATTACCGCACATGTTACTGTTCCGATATTTTCAGGGAGAAAGGATAGTGCCTCTGTGGTGATAAATGCTTCCAGGGGCGGGTGGGTGAAAACGCAAGCCCAGCTGCCTGGGTGTCAGTAACCAGGCGTCAGCGGGAACCCTGAGGAGCTGGAGGCAATGACAGAAAGACGCTGAGCGCCAGCACTTGCTCGGAGACACAGAGATGTCATTTGCCAGGGCAAAGCCTCAGTGACGGCTACTGGCCTCCACACCCTCCACCCTCCTCCGTGTGAACGGCTTGTCCACAGGCGCGTGACGATTGCTCAGCCACCGTGCACAACGGGGCCACCTGCCCTAAGAGCAGGACCAGGCACTGCCTCTCTCAAAAAAAAAAAAAGGTAAAATACAATAAAATTGCCCAGCTCTTGGCCAGCAGCCAGGCCTCTGTGCTCTGTGATCTTGTYGGATCACCTCGAAGAAAATGGATTAGTGTCTTGGCTGGCTCCCGGCCAAGGACAGCAGCAGGCGAATGCGGGTGATTCACCAGGTGGTGCCAGACAGTCTTCTTTGCGAGAGGAACACATCCCCGCTCGCTGGGGAGCCATCCTCACACGGAGACCTCCATCCCCAATGGCCTCTGCTCCTCCCTGACCCCCTGACCCCATTTTTAAGTGCCAGGTTTTAATCCCAGGGAAATGGCCAAATTCCAGCTCAAGTTCATGCCAGCTGGTGAAATCCCACTGCGCTTCCTCTTTGTTGGGGATTTCTGCCCTGACACTTGTCCCCAGGGATGYAGGGCAGCAGCATGGAAGGGAGATGCTCTACCCATGCCTGAAAACCTCCATCTCACCCCAGAAAGTGTTCTGCTTCTTGCAGTGATCAATCAGCCTCTGGCATGGCAAGCCTCATGTACAATTTATTGTGGGGCTCCTTACAGACACCTTATACCTCTCCCAGTTTTACAGCTTAGCATCCTAGCAGCAACCCAGCTACCTGACCTTAGCCTTGTACAGGTTGTGTTGAAGGAGAAGAAACAGGAGAAGTTTGCTTACCATTCATTTGCAAAGCTTTTCTCCAAAGCAGTTTCCACTGTTTTGTCCTTGTATAGTTGTCATTGCAAAAATCCCCARTACCTAAAGGGATGAGGCTTCTGTAACTGGTATTATATAAGATTAAGATAAAGAGTAGTTAACAAGCTAACTTATCAGGGACTGAAAAGGAACACACTCTGAATGTTTCTGAACATTACATTTAAAACCTATCATTCTTTACAGCTTCACCGTCTTTAATAATTTATGGATTCACTAAAATAGCCATTTCAGCAAAATTGTAGTAGCCAAGCCTGAAAGCAGTAGCTGAAAACTGTAGTAGAAAGAACCAAACTAATCATTGACTTACCCAAAACAATATCAAGCTGTATGCTTGAACATTTAAGACACTCCTCTCCCTCAAAGCATTGTAACTACACTTGTGCTTTTTGGAGAAGACTTGGAGAAGAGGCTTACAACCTCCCTTTTCACAAAACTTAAAATCTTTAGGTTGCTTCAAAATTACAGAAATGAAAACAAGCAAATGCACAGATGGTCAAAGGAAAGCAGAAGGCTCACAGCTGGAGAAATTTTATTCAATATACATATCACATCAGTTATGTGTATGTATTTTAACAACACATATAAATGCATAGGAAGTCCCAGATTCCCAGCTTTCTAACCCAGAAGCATGTTTTATTTGTATGCCCAGTGATTTGAGGCATTTTATAGTAACATGTATGTCTATACTGCATAATTGCTACAACATTTCTACTTCAAACATTTTATTTATAGATATAAAATACTTTGTGCCCCTGTGGCTATGTGTTTACTTCTTAGAAGATTTTACAACATTACTATACAGTATTTGGACAAAGAGAGGTGTTATTAGTCATAAAATATCCTACTCCATTCAAGTATCTTTTGCTTGTGCTTGGGAAGCGTATTTGCAGTGCCTTCAAAACCTCTTAAACTCTATAAACACAGCTATGCATCTTCTGTAGAAAAACAACAGTCTGTCATGAGTTATGGGTGACTCTCTCTGTTAATCCTAATAATAGGGTTAGGCGAAGCAATCTGCAACCTAGTTTAATCTTTGGATTTAATGGTTCTTCTTCTGCTGCACTTCAGCACAAATGCAAACAGGCAGTAAAGGAGTAGCAAACTGAAATATTGATGGATTAACCACCGCAGACTTGTCCATTCACGGTCAGAACTGCCAGATGAAAAACAGGAAACCAATCTGGTCTAAGAGCAATACAGTAAATATGCATCACAGTGGAAACACATTCTCAAGCTACGATGTCCTTAGCATACACAATGCTCCACAAATGCCTGGAGCAGAAGAGCTACCTTGTCAAGTTGACTCTGAGCAGTCTCATTTTCAGATCTATAGTCTGGCAGCCACATGCACGGCGCAAGAATGACATTCCTCCTTCCCTCACCACTGAGTCACCGATTCCCACCTTGTGGCTGGGGAATGGACACACTGTCCCTTCCAACCCCGTTTTTTATGACTCCTTGACCCCATTAATGCTTGCACGGTCCTTACAGAAAGAGGATGGGTCTGATCAAAGCCCTTGCATGAAAGCGAGCCCCTCATCCCCCCTTGACCCTGTCTGTCCCAGCTAATGCTATTTCTGCTTCCCAGTCTCCATCATTTACTAGCCTCACGCCTGCTCCTGGCCGCGCGCGTGAGACGGCCTGGCGGGAGTCTGTCTCTGTAATGCACTGCAGTCATCAAATTGCCGTGATGCATCCGGGCAGTGCAGACAGCGCGGAGACAGCGGTGCTGTAAGTCAGGGTAATGTAATGCGGCCACGGAGCCGAGGCCCGAGAGGAGCCGGGGCTGGAAGCACAGGAAGCCTCCTCCTCCGTGAGGCATTAGAGATACTCATACGGCCGCACTGATTAATATTGCCTCTCCCAAAATGAAATATGTCATCTCAAGGTCAGCGTGAATGCAAAACATGGCAGTGGAAAACTCCCAGCTTGCTTGGCTTGAAGGAAGGAGCGAGGAGTGCAGAGCAGAGAGAAGCAGGCACTAAAACCAATAAAGATTACAGATAAACTTAATAAGGATTATTGTATGCCGTGATGTCGTATAAAGGATAGGCTTTTCTGTCTCTTTCTCCTTTWTAATTCTTCCTTAATAACTCACTGAGGCTGGTATCTTTGCAGATGGGCACTGAGGCAGTCTCCATGCACGAAAAAAAGCCTCATTGCAAAAGGCAGCACTTGGAGACAGAATAAAATCCAAATGCCTCTGCAGGAGAACTGGGCAAACAGTACGTGGACTACAGAAGCAGCACTTCCCTCAAACAGAGGCCTCTGAGGAATATGCCTGGCCTTGAAGGCAAGGGGAAGACACTGCTCTATTGTACAGACAAAGGAAGAAAAGCAGGTGATGATTTGGATGCGTTTTTGCTTCTACACTCCTGGCAGTGACATCTTTAATGGCTCTGTGGGAGTGAGATATTTTGCAGGAAGCCCAAGGAGGCTATGGGAATTGGTAATYGCTTGGAGGAGATTTGTTTCAATGGGCGCTGTGGTTTCCCTACACCTCTGGAGATCAGGCCCCATCATGTTTGCGAGTGACACAAGCTCAGGGCACTGTATGTGGTGGTTATTATTAGCAGCCATGCACAGTGGATGTGCAGGCTTTAAGCGCTCAGATCCAGCCTTTGAGAAGAAACAGTCTGTGTTTAGCTGTATACATTTGCAATGATTCATGAGATTGTTTGCAATCGCTGTAAAAATAGTACTTACGCAATTCAGGAGCTACTACTGAAATCCTGACATTATTGGGTCTTCCCCTCTTAGTCACACTCATTTCAATTAATTTCCATGCCACCAAGGAACTTCATACAGAAAGGCATAAACCTGAAAGAGGAACCGGGGGAGTTAGGAAATGCAGCGAAAGGGGATGATCATTTCTTTGCAATTGTGATGAGGAAAGATTGCAGCTGTTATTCCCCCTGTAGAAGTGAAATGTGCAAACTCAACAAAAAAAAAAAAAACCAAAAAAAAGAGAGAGAGACAAATCTGTGGAGCTCTTCTTTTTTTTTGTTGGTTGTTTTTTTTTTATTTTTTTTTATTTTTTTTTTATTTTTTTTTTATTTTGCAGAGCTGATAGTTTTCTTTGCCTTTAAACTGAGCCTCTAAGACATGGCTCACAGGTACGAAGGAACATATGTTTTTCCACACATTTTCTACCAGTGCTGTACAATCCTTTCTCCACTTCCTTCTGGGCTCRAATCTGCACTTTCTACTACATTCCCAGCCTAGCACATGTCAGTTCAGCAGCCTTCTGACAAGGACCATCTGAGAGATGGCTCAGACCACACATAAGGAAATGGAGTTTAGCCCTCTGCACATAAGCAATCCGCCAGACCTTAGCTCCTGAGTTGTGGATCACACATGGGGCCCTTGTCCCACATAACAGATCCTACATTTCCGCTGCACAACCTGAAATGCAGATAGAAAAGACATCTTGGGGTTTGGGTAGGACTTCTTTCAATATTCTCAGCTACACTGAAAAAGCTTTCAGAGAAGAAATTTTAGGGCCAAACTATGAGTTCCTTTGGCAAAAGGCAAAAAAAAAAAAAAAAAAAAAAAGGCAAAAAACCCTACAAAATCTAAAATTGCTGCTAGGCCTGCTGAATCTGTGGATGTTGTGTGGCTCAGCACACAACATCCACATTTCTCCATAATCACATATTTCTCCCTAATGTGAGAAACACGGAGTGGAACCTACAGACTGTTCCCAGGCCATAGGGACACAGGCACCTTTGTCCCAGGAACTGTGCGAGTCCTTGTTCACTCACAGTTTACTTAAAATTGAACCAGAATTGTTCCTGTTTTCTTTAAAGTCATCTGWACTGCAGATGAACTTGGTGGAGCTCTGGGCATTCAGCACATCAGAAGGCAAGGATCTGAAGTACCATCTTTCCAAGTGCTCGTTCTTTKGGAGTGGAGGGCATGTCAGCATTTGTGGATACAGGAGCACCAGAACAGAGGACTTCAGAAAATCCTAGACATAACATTTGTCATGCTCAATAAGAAAAACCCAGATGAGAAACTTCTTTATAGAAATCAGGCCCAAAGAAGTAKTGTTCTATTTGGTAATAGCAGCAAGACAGGCAGTCAAAATGGGTTTGAAAAGCAGCTGAATGTAGCTAGACAAACTAATAGAACAACATATGGTGCATAAGCTGAATTTAGGTACCTCCTCAATCAGTTACTGTGATCTATTATCTCCTTGAATTTCACAGAGCATACACAGAGGTTGCTGAATAATCTTTTACTTGTCCACTCTGGGATTCTTCCTAACCCACCACCCATTCATGGAAAAGGACTTTCAAAGACCAGGGTGCTCGACTCATCCAAATACAACTTGTAGCTCAGTCAACAGTTTTCCTCTTCAGGGATACATGGTAGAGGAAAGGCACATAGGTTTTGCAGAAGATCAAGAAYGTAGCAATCAAGCATGTTCCCTCAACACAGTGGAAGATCCTTTCCCTGTAAGTCTTGAGATACCTGTTAGGTCTCCAGATATATGAAASACAAACTCAGACAGAAAGCCACACAGCAGAGCATCAAGTTAGAAAGCATACACCATTTTAGGATCATTTCATCAGGCTCGGCACCGTGTGCATGAGCAGCATTTCAAAATAATTTACAGAATTAGATCACAGACTTTTAGACAGCATTATCAGGCCATTTTTTTAAAAAAAAAAAAAAAAAGGAATCTCTCCATGGACCTTGCCAGCCAATTTACAATACTCCTGGAACAAGTCTGAAGCAGTGAGCAACAGCAGAGCAATTTCAAGTGTGAAAGATGTTGGCAGGATACGGAAAGAAAATCTTTTCTAATGTATCCTGTTCTTTCTAGCAATGTGGTACAATGTAATGCTAATTACATGCATTTGTGTAATCTAACTCTAAAATGCATATTTACTTATTTTCCACAAAACACAAGAGCTGYAGCAGGTCAGAACTCTTTCTAGTTATCTTTCTTTCGGAGATGTTCTTTGGATAGTCGATATCCATTCAAATCTGTTCTTTAATATCAACAGAGGTGGTGATTTATATAGGGAGTGCTAAAAGAAACTGCCACTTCTTTTAGAGCTCTGAGCAACCTTCAGATAGTGTTCAAAGGGCTCTCRTTTTCTGTGTCCAGCCAGCATTCAGTGCAATGGGAGTGCTCAGATAGAACTAGTCAGAGCTAATGCTTTTCCATCCTTCATCTGGACTTCTGCAAGATAGCCCTCTGCCTGAATCGATCTGAAAACACTGCTTCAAGACTGCATAAGGAAAAATGCAAAGGCAAGAAGAATAGTCAGGATAAGAGGGAGGGGGTACAAATTAAGAAAGCTGTCAACATCTTAATATGGAAATACTGTCACATCTGAAATAAAATGATAGAAAACATAAACTTTGTGTGTGCCCCACCTAATTCTCAATGCAGTGGATCAGGTGAGCTCTCTCCCTTCTAGAATACAAACATGAACACTCAGTTCGTATCAATAGAAAAGACTAAAAGTAGCCTAAAGTAACCCAAACTTGAAATACACAAAGAAGCTAAAAGTGCTGTGTTTTCTCCGCAACCAGAGCATCTCACATAACAAGCATACATTCAGAGGGTCACCCATATCCCTGGATACTGAGTCTCATCAGAGCACTGAGTGCTTCCTATTTACTCGGAGCCTGCTCCTCAGATGAATTCCTGCCAATCCACCACCCAGAAGTAAGCCAGGAATTTCCATGTGGTTTGGGTCCTCGTTGCATGAGCGTCTTGCTTCAAACCTCATTGCCAGAAAGCTTTCTCCTGAAATCCATCCTCATGCTCTCTAACTCTGCCGTGCTGTGTWTTTTCTTGTGGACTGGGGAACTGAAAACCCTAATAGCCATGCAGCCATGTCCTTCAAAGGCAGAGATATCACCTTCCAAGGTAATGCAGGCATAGGGAGCACAGGGCAGTGGGAAAGAGAGCTGAGGTGTTCACAGCATAGCAGCAAACCACCCCACTGGGAATCACACAGTACTGGAGGGTCCTAATGAAATACATTGGCACCGGTATAAACCATTGTCTCTCTGATTACAAAATGGCTGTGTTGAAATAACTACCAGGCCATGCTAACACACCAAGCTCTTATATACCACTTGTCAGCCATCGTTTTCAAAGCACTTTCAGAGGGTGGGAAATGATTTATGCAAGGTCACTGAATAGAAACAAAATTAAACCCCTCTGTGCCTGAGTCATCTGCCAGCATCCTAACCACTGAGATACTCCAGGAAACCCTGGCTCCTTTGTCATGTTAGCCATTCACAGGGCAGGGTATAGCAACAACAGCTATACAGCTGGGATTTACTTAGCCAGGGTTATCAGGACAAATTCAATAGAAGCAGCTCGAAGCAGTATGTATGAGAAACAGATTTATCTTTTCAAATGCAGAAAAGAGATAGAGGGTTTTTTTTTTTTTCTTGAAAAATATATGATGCAGAGGTGACCAGAAAGGCCACACTAATATCACATTTATGTTTAAAGTCACCAAACCAGGAAACGAATAATTTGTAGTGCTGGAAGAAAAGTGCAGACTCTACACTTCTGCATGGTTAATGATCTTTCCATGACCTTTCAGCTTTGCACCTCATCTTTTATTTAAGCTATCCATTTCAAACTGCAAGGCTGGAGATACAGCACAAGTCTGGATCCATTTTCTTACAGCATTTCAAAACTAGAGTGAGAGTTTTTGTTAAGGAAGCCAGAGGAAGAAGAGCTGATAGTCTGTCTCCCAGTAGTGTCACGGTGTTGAGTAAGGAGTCTGTGTAGGGAGGCACGTAGAAGCCTGGTGGACAAGACTCTAGTCTTTGGCTTGCCAAATAGCATCAGGTTAGCTGCTTTGTCCTACATTTACCTCACCCTGCCTTTGGTACTTAGCTAACCTGGGGTTGGGGAAATGACAGTATAGCTCCCTTTATTGTCAAAGAAAGAGGTAAACACCTCCATAACACTGAATCGCTAGATAAACTTCAGGGACTGTTGGAGACGTAGGTTATGCCTTTATTGGCTGAAGGGAACTTCACTGCCTAAAGGTGGCTTGGCCTTGTTCCGTCTGTGTCCAAGCTCATTCCTCTGTAGTCCCTCTGTTTACCTGGAAGCCTTGAAATAKCTCCCAAGGTACCAAAAATATTTATTCCCTTAGAGGAATACACTGAAGGACTGAAGTGGTCAGGGCTTTAGAAAACAGGCACCTAAACTTGAGTCCATGTACACAGTTTTCAGAAGTGGGGAGCCCTGGAGAGGTCTCTCCAATCTGCAGGGCGTTTGCACGCCATGGCACTTAACAAGAGCCAGAAACTCAGACTGAGGACATCGCCTTGAACGTCTGCTTGGGAAGGGGCTGGTCCCGCACACCAGGGCGCTCGCTCCCGCAGCACCGCCGGCACCGAGGTKGGTGCTCTGGGTCACTCCTCCTCGCTGGGGCCATAAAACTCACCCCATTCAATCCTCTGGGAACTGTTTCACCATTGAAAAATGTAAATCGTAGTAGCCAAAAAAGCTAACTCATAAAAAGCTTTGAAGTTTGCTTACAAACAAAATACCTTCATAAACTCTCCCAATCCTGTTTGTGCTAAAATATTGACTTTTCAGGGAGGTAAATATTTTTCCATTGCTCATTGCACAGAAACTTGTTTCTGCTGTTTATCTGCATGCCAAGGCCAGTAAGTACTGCTGCAGTTTATACAATCCCAGTTTAGAGGCTGCAGTACAGTTCCCAGCCTTTTTCCCAGAAGTTAGCTAGTGGCAATACTTTCATTAACTTTGGGGAGAGACAGGTTTTATTTGCCTGCCCATGGTGTTAATCTGAAACCTAATGTCAGCTTCAAAGGCTGTTGTGGTCTTTAGAAAGACTCCTGTTGTAAGCAAACTGCTGATCTCTCTCATGGCCTCTTTCTGGACTCCAGTGCCTTGCACGTGGCCTTCTACAAAGCTTTAATCGTTTGTTTTTCCGGGGTAACAATCAATTGCAAATGATATTTGCAGCTGAGTCAAATCTAGCAAGGGCAAAAGATAACACCTGTTCGTGCAAGTAAAAGCCATGTCTCTTATTGGGACTGTGCCATTTGACTATGGCCAGTGATAATCTTGCCTGTCCTCCTCTGACTTACATCTCGTTTATGTTTTATTTTGCATGCTTTATTTACTGAAAAGGAGAGTGTTCTCACGTTTTGACTTCTTTTCTTTTCTTTTTTTTTTTTAATTCCTATGATTCCAGCTCCAAACTGCCATCAAAAAACCTTGGACAAGCTACCCATGTGGAGGAATAATCTGTCCTAGCTGCCCTTAGAAAAAAATATCTCCTTGAAAACAGAAAACCTGTTTTATTTCTCTAACCAAGACACCTTCAACCCCTACAGCCCCTTCCATTTCCAGCCTCACTGGCATGCTCTCTGTCTGCTAAGGAAGGAAAAGGTGGTGGTCAGCTGACAGCACTGAGCTCAAGGCTTTCCTAAGCATCTGGGAAGACAAACCAAAAGAGACCCTCTGCATTGGAAATTCACTTCTCAGGCTGCTGGAGCCTGAGGTCACATCGTGCGGTAAGAATGAGGAAAAGCTCCTGCAGCAGAAGAGCTTACATACCTGCTTGAGGCAAATGGTGGAGAAAGCTAGAGAGCCACGTAACTGCTAACCTCACGTGACTGTACACATGTGCCCACTGTGCACAGTCCCACCATTAAGTAAGTTGCTGATAGTCCTCTTGGACTATGAAAAGGTGTATCCAATGGCTGCAGTGGACAGGGCTGAAAAGTGTCACCTGGACACCTGCCCAACGCTTCTCACTTTCCTCAGAGAGTGCAGATTGAATCGGGAGGTATTTGCTATCCAGATGCAGTTGCAGATGCCATGGAATAGCCTCTAAAGATCACCCAACTTGTATTAAATCAAGATCCTTTTAAAAGGTTAAAATGTACCAGTATAATTCCAGACGTTTCCCAAACTTGTCCTTCAAGCACTACTGCAACAATAGATTCCAGGGTTTCATTGTCTTTGACCATTAGATTTTTTTCCCAGTGACAAATCTGAATCCTTCTTGATGAAATTTAAGCCCTTAATTTCTTGCCAAAATGTAGCATACATTTAGAAAAGACTAAAAAGTAGGCACTTTTTGTACTTGGAGGCTAATGTGTCCCTCCTCAGTCTTTTCTAAACTGACCACAATTCTTTCAGTCTCAGCATGACAAGGTCATTCCTTTCATTCCTATTTCCGTCTTCTGGGATCTCTCCCATTTGGCCCATACCTTTACTGAAGTGCCACAGACTTAATGTAATTCCCCAGCAAAGGCCTCACCAATGATAGCAAAAGGATGACTTCATCTGTCTCGCAAGCTGCATTCCTCGTCCTAGAACCCAGTACAATGTTTGCCTCTTTTGAAATCCCATGACACAGCTGATTCATGTGCAGCATGTGATCTACTATAACCCTAGAGACTTCTTGAAAGGAGATTGCCAGCTAAACTATTGTTCCCTATCCAAAATTTGTCTAGTTACCGTGTTTCTTCTCACAGGTAGCATTTGCATCTGCATCACTAAACTTTTCCATTTTCAGACCATTTCTGCCATTTGTCTTAAACATTTTGATTTCTCATCATTGCCCCTAAAATACATGCATCTTTTTCATCTCAGATGTAGTAAGCACAATCTATTTCATCACTCAAGCCATTACAGAAAAGGATGACACTCACAGAACTCCACTGACTGCAGCTTTCCATRTTGATGGTGATTAACTGATAACCACTCTCCAAGCACAACCACTTTTGCTAGCCATTTGTTCTGTAGCTTATTCTAGACCACATTTGCCTGTCATCTGGGATTATATCAAGACAAAAATCAAGTTGGAAGACTTTTGCCTTCTCCCCATCCCCTAATACTTTTACTCCTTTATAAAAGATCAATTTTGCATGCTTTCTTTTCAACAAATCCGTGTCAACTGCTGCCCATCTCCTTTACAAATTGCTTGTTTGTTATTTATTCCACAGTTTATCCAGAATTTGAGGTCTAGAAAAGTGCTTACAATTCTCCTCTTCTATATTCCCCATTTTAACATATAGTCTACCTTAACCTTGCCTAAGGGAGGATGCCGGAGGGAGATGATGAAGGAAGATAAGCCAGAACTGTGACCTAGAAGTGCCTGACTGCCCGGGCTTGTGGGACTCCTCCTATGCCAGTCAGCTCTCCTGTCTTGCATAAGACAGAGGACACTGACCTGCTAATGCATGGATAAGGTTGAATAACACCTTCAAACTGCCTACCTTTAAATGTCAGTGCTTGGGGAATAACTTCTGACTGGCAGAGATTGATGGTTTCTGTGCCAGAACCTGGAAAGAGTGAGAATTTTAATATGCAGGTGTCCTGGACTTACAGGACTGTGGAGTAATTGGTTTCAGAATAATTTATCTACCTTCTGGCATTTTGTTGTGAATCTTCTCCTGATTACTGCTCTGCTTTATGGCTTTCTTAAGGTGAACTGGTGCATTATATCACAGGTCTCATTTACCAGACATAGGTTTAAAAGTGAATTGTGCATGCTCTCACAGAATATGTGTTCTTCCAGGCCAGACTGTCTTCAACAATCAAATCATGTCAAATTGCTTGAGGATTTATGCAGTGGAGGATGTAACCAAAGTTCCAGGAAAGGGCAAAATCTCCCACCAAACCTTTCACCTCTCTCACCTTTCCCCTGACTGGCAGGTTTTCCCTCCACTATTACACTTGTTGGCTCTCTCTCAGGATTTATTTTCCAGCAGCCTGACTGTCACCAGCCCCTGTTTTCCCAAAGATAACATTTCTGTACGTCAATGCTCACTATCTATCCATGTCACATTTAGCATTAATCCAGACACAGGCTTTAGTGTGAGTCCTTTGCAGTAAGTACCTGTTGCAATGGGGGGTCTTGTAACATTAGCTTGCAAACGTAGTTAGGCAACCTGATTGTGTTTGATGGAAGTATCTTGAGTAAACAGCTTGTTATGTACATGGCCACTTGCTCAAGAGGTTGAACGTTGCATTACTCATTTACACATGGGATGTTTTGAAAATAAAACCCTAAACATTGCCTTCTTATCAGATAGTGTTTAACTCATTCATGTTTGCAAAGGATGATTCTGAAATTCCCTTTCTATAGTACCCTTCCTCTGATGACTGTTTATAATAGGTGACCAAGCTTATGACTACCTAAGGGAGGTAGCCATAATTAATCAAAGCACAATTTAGCTATTTACATCCCGCCTATCTGCAATCTCCTTCTAGTTTCAATTGAACAAGGCTTTCCTTTCCACTTCCTAGCCTAAATTGTTGCTCTGGAATGTTAAATATTTGCCACAGATCTCTCCAAAGCTTGCTGTACTTCAGCAGGAGATAAAGCGACCTCTGGGAACTCTTTGTGACTTTTTCAAGAGGTTTTCAGATCCTACAAGGAGCKCAAAAAGAAAGGCTGTATATACAGAGTAAGATTTTTCTGCATGATTAATTAGTATTATATTCATTTTGCAAACAGATAAACTGAGTTAGAAAAACCTCAGCCTTATCTGCCCACCCAGATTGAAGGCAACTAGGAGAACGAAAGGAGACTTTCAAAAACTTGAAGCTATCACCGTGGCTCCCAACATAAGGGGTCAAAAGCCCAAGTAGAGCATCTGCAGTTGCAAGTGGGGGTCATAAATCTGATTGAAACTCACTGTAATCCAGTATTTATCCTAGTCATGGAGCAGTGCTGAACATCAGCACAGCAAGAAAGGGTTTGAGGAATGCAGTCCCAAAGTAGCCATGTAGATTAAGGGAAAACAGGCTAAATCATATCAAATTGTATTTAAAATCTTCCTTGCTACTTGTCCAATGAAAAATAAAGAGCATTAGGTAATCTAAGTGTGTACTCTGAGAAAATACTAGAAAGACATGATGTGCTCATAGAAAAAAATCCTGTTATGCCTCTCAATGAATATAAGTGTTTTTGTTATAGAGGAAATTAACACAGTTTAAATATTCATTTTAAATCACGTACTTCCATGGTTCTAATGTTGTGGACCAGGTTCCTAGCAGGCAGCACTCACGATACCCTGCTAGCCCCAGGCCTCCATTTCTGACCATCCTTACACTTTTTTTTTTTCACTCCTGGGCTCTCAAGGATTCTACTTTCTAGCTTGGCATTTTTCTGTGAGAAAAAAAAAATGTTGAGCAGCCAATTTTCTTTACTCTCACATTCATTTGGCTGGGCCACTATAAGCCACAAATTTCAAAAACTGCCATAAAGATAAAACAAACAAACAAAAAACCCCAACCCAAACCACCACGGACATAGCCAAGTCAACTGCTCCTATTGAATTCTGCCAGCCTTACAAAGACCCCTGGGGCCAGGTTTTCAAGTGCTTATTAAACACAATTAGGGCTTCTTTTCTGAAAAAAAAAGAGGGTGCATAYTGGGTGCTGAGCACCCAGTCTACTCGGTTTTAAAGATCTGGCATGCACAATTAATCCAAGCAATAACCAAGCTATCCTAATTACCTTTATACCCACACTTAAGTAAGTGGTCACAACCAAAGGCTATGTCTACACCCATAAAATAAATGTGCTGGGGACCATATCTGGCCCTGTGGCCAACTGGCATGGAATGGCATATCCATAATACTGTATTCCCTTGCCACCAAAACTGGGTGGCCACATCCAACCTGCCAATTGAGAGCTGAATAGCCTGTGTTCACTCTCAAACCATGCCTGGGAATTGTCTGGGAGCCTGGTGGTTAACAGAGGCCAGAAGCACACAATGGAACATTTTAACTATTTAATAGCATGGATGATTGTGCATCAGGGCCCAGGAATGTGTGTGGTTCAATATACTAATATGGACATAGCCCAAGGGCCAGCTATGACCTGAAATCTTTCTGTTAGAATTTTTTTTTTAATTCAGAACTAAAATTAATGCCTTAATGTAAAAACAGTGAGGGCAGCCTATGCCCCTCTATGGACTTCATTCAGTTTTGGCTCCATTGCTAGAAAATGTGTATTTCTAGTGCATATTGTTGCGATATCGCCAAGGAATGCTGTTCAAGGACAGGGACCCTTGTACTAGCTGCAAACCCAAAACAAGACGTCTCTCCTTCAAAAGGTATAGGAGATAAAGTGTCGAGGCAAATCCAGGATACACTGTCGTCGTTGAAGGGACCGACTACATTGACTGGCGCGGATAGTTCACAGCTTCCTCAGCCCACGCAAAGCCAAGGATGGGCCGTGTGGGAAGCACGGTGTTGAAAGATTCCTTCTGGCTGGCCAGRAGCCAGGCTGAGTCCAGATGTGGTCTAGACAAATCAGGATGGAGCTGCCAAGAGAAAGGCCCCAGGAGCTCCCAGGCAACGTATTTCTGTGGGGAAATAAAGCGCATCTTCTCCAGCCCAGATTCCAGCGAGTGTGGGGTCATCACCAGCCTGGGAGCCCCTCGCTGAGCACCGTGACAAGGAGGACTTTGCCCTCCTACCCTGTCTGGGGACCGTGTTTGGCCAGAGCTCGGCAAAGGCTGCAAAACTCGCTGGTGAAACTCCCATGGCTATTTGTGCCCGGCGGGCAGCACCCACAGGACTGACCACATCACGGAGCGCTGTGGAAGTGCTCGGGAGAGCCCGGGGCTGTTCCTGCGTGTGGCTGAGGTAGCCAGTGAAAAGCTCCCAGTAGCACAGCTCTGAATTATTCCTGAAGTACTTGGCATAAAGCAGGTTGAATTATTCCTGACCCAGGCGTGAATCAGATATTTTGCCATTAGCACTGGACTTTCTTAATACTAAAAAATATCTTTTATACAGATAAAAAAACAGGTTTTTACCTTTGACCATGCTGTTTGAAAATAACTTATTCTTTTTCTTTCTCAAGGGAAAATAAAAGTAGCAGTAATTGACAAAGCAACCTGAAAAACACATTGCAGTTTGGTCACTGCAGCAGCAGAGGCTCCTGTTCACGYGCTGCCACCACTCTGTCTCGCCACCTTAGCCACTGCCAGCCTCTTCATGYGCAAGTCCAAAACAGCCTGCTCTGTAAGGGCGCATTGATTTCACCCGTGCAATGGTTGCTGTGAGACTCCTGACCTAGCTCAGCTATGGGCCCACATCTGTGCAAGGGTTGCAGGGGCTCCTGCGTGGTGGCTGCAACGCTTTGGTTGCTCCYGCTGCTGCAGGGCCGCTAATCCCTCAGCCACCTGCAGAGCCTCGGCTTCCAGCTGCCTCTCCACCAGGAAAAGCCTTTTAATCTCACCTCCGCAGCGTGAACTGAGGTCAGAGCTCAGCCTTTTGATGTCCTCTCCCGCTGCTGAGGACTTTGCGGGAGACGGGAGTCCAGGTGAGGGCTGCCAGCTCTGCCCTGCCCTCTCAGCTGCGTTTCTGCCCCGGGGCTTTGCTGTGCYGCAGCACTTCTGTGTGCTTTGTAACGCGGGCTAATTAATCCAGGATTACAGCACCTCAGAAGGGCAGCTTTTGAATTTGCTCATTATTCCCTCTAATCCCAGTGCTTTGGAGGGAACTYGGAGTAATTGGAGCTCCTTGGAGGTATGGCAGCAGCCGACCSAACGAGCAGCTGAAGCACCAAGGGCTGGGGTGGCTGTGCAGTGGATGGAGACAGAGAAACGTCACTGCTCCAGGAGCTGAGATTGGCTGTTCTCCTCCTCCAGACCCTTGAAGGAGCAGGGAATAGAGAATTGTCACATGCTCCCAAGCTCTTCAATGCCACTGCTTCYGTTGCAGTGCCCACCACCACCACACTGCTGCTTCCTCCTTTGAGATGTATCCGCCACCGCTTGGTGAACCTGCTTCCTGGAGGGTGGGAAGTGTCCTGCTGGCTAGGACAAGGCTCAGGAACACACCACAGTGCTTCCTGCCCTGTGCTTCATGTATTAATGACACAATTCTTTCCTTTTTTTTTYCCCCCCACTCATAAAAGACCCAAACAGATCCAGCTGTTGGTTATTCCTGGTGTCTGTGTTGTTGGCCTGCAGGGAGATGTCATAGTTGGCAGCCCTCCTATGTCAGGCAGAGGCACTGCAGAGGAAATAAAACGAATCTTGCTGGCTTCCAAAAGATAATAAATATTTGCAAAGTGGTTATCTTACCCCGCGTCACCCTCCGGTTTTCCTAAAGACCAGCTCACCCTCCTGCAGATCAGCTACTGCTTCCCCGCCTGCCAAGTGCAAGCCAGGCTGGGGAAAGCAGCACCCGGAGCACAGTCACGTATTGACATTGCATTGACGTATGAGCTGGATTCCCAGGATATTCTGATTTCTCTTTCCTGCCTGCCTGGAACCTGCTGTGGACTTCTGCATGATCTGAGGGATATGGAAAGGGAGAGCACTGCACAGCCAGTACAATCACTGAACTGGTGCCAGCTGCTGCAGGGGGGAATGTCAGGACATGAGCTTCCCCCTGCCCCAGCACCAGAAGCAGATATTAATGTGCCTAATAAAGCTTTTCCTGCCTGATTTCTTCATAAAACTGCATTTCACTGTATGGTTAACATCACCTGGTAGCCTGCAAGCTGCCATTCCTTGAAAATATTGAAGCTGTGGAGAGAAACAACAAAGCAAGTTAGGAGACGTGAGCAAACACTCCGTGAACACATTAGCTTACAAGAACCTGCCTCGCAAATCCTTCCTCAGCCACTTAGCACAATGTTCTTCCGTGATGGAGTCCTCTGATGAAGTGTTGCTCCAGTAATTTGATGGTGGAAGTTGATATTTACCCTGGGAAGAGGACAGATAGTCGGCGTTGGCCAGCAGGAAATGTTCTTTGTGATCTCTGCTGATGTCAATGCTTGTTCCTCGCATGGAAAAGATGCAACATGTGTAAGATAAGTGACTCATCCTGGGTCAGGCCTGGAGCCAGCGCCTGCTGAGCTCTCCTCCCAGCTCTGCTACTGATTTGCTTGGGTGGCTTCAGACAGGGTCTTAGGCCAGAAATTTGATATTGGATGCCCAAAGATCTCCTTTAGAACTGACTCTTTTTTCAGCAGCCATTATTTCCACATATTTTCACAACCTCCTGAAATATCACCCATCTCCATTACCTCTCTGCTTTGGTTTTTSTCCCGGAAGAGTGCAAGTAATTGCTTGGACATACCCTTGTCCTAGCAGACAAGACAGACCTTGCCAAGAGCCTTTTGCCATGTTAGGCTCTCTAACCCTAAGGAGATGCTCGAGCTAGATTGAAGCTACAGAAACACAGAGCTCCGTGCCACTGCATTTACCCTGTCAAACATCCCCATCCCACTGCTATTCCCCGTTAGCAACTGCATTTTCTGTTCTGTCCCTCAGCCAACTTCTTATCCAGGTAGTGTGTGTGCTATTCATCCTGCCTAACGTGAGCTCATTAATCAAATTGTCATGTGGTGGAGAAATCCATGTATACTGTGTCAACCAGGTCTGTAATCCAGTCTGAAAAAACACAACAGGTTTCTTTGACACGATTTACCTTCCACGAAACCCTGCTGATTAGCATTGGTTTTATTTTTAGCCTCTAATTCCTAGTTGTCAGAGTCCTGAATTAACTGTTCTGGGACTGGGGGTGGTGCCGAGCCAAGCGGCCTATTGTTCCCCAGAGTATCCCTTTTGCACTTAGTACATCCTGGAGCTGCGCTGGCAGTCTTCCATGTCTTTGGAATTTCCCCAGTTTTCCCAAATTTGTAAATATAAAACTTCATCAAGCATTTTAGCTGGCTCCTTTAAGGCGCAAAGATAGCTGGGCCAGATGATGTGAAAAAAAAAATGCTTAATTTTAGCAGATGCTGCCTCACATCCTCCTTTGTTCCAGATGGTAAATGCTCTACTCCATCCATAACATCATATGGGACGAATATCCTGCTCCTTTCCAAGCGTGGAGCCAGGATAGCTCTTGAGCATTTCTTCCTTTTCTGCACCAATGTTTATGATTTTACCATCTGCATTTAGCCATAGATCTATTCTGTCACCGGGATAGGTTTAGGAGAGAAGGCAATATTGTTCCTGAAACGATTTTTGGAATGCTTTGGTTTCCTTTTATCAATCAGTTACACTCCTTTAATTTGTAATCATTGCATTTTATTTTTTTTTTAATACTTCATGTATTACTTATATTGCCCTTTCTATATCTCTTTTTAATCAGGCTGAGTCTTGCCCAGCATACCTCTTTTTCATCTCTGAGATCATGGAGTTTTCTACATCCAATAGAATATTCTCAAATATTTCACAGTTTTCATTAACACGCCTCATTATATATTAATGTTCCCAGTCAACTGTGCCAGTAACAGCTTTAAATATGTGCACACAAACACACATGCACGTACCCGGTGCAACCTTGAGAACTCAGACACAAGGGGACCATGAAAAAATGACCGTGTTAGCAATAATTTGTGGTAAGTGGGAACACCAACGACCAGACTTGGCAATGTGCTGCAATAACGGTGAGGTGAGAGAGCACATTTAACCCACCCTGAGCATGGTGAGAGGCCTTCAGTCATGTCATTACTAAAAAAAGTCAGTGATCTCTGTCTCCAGGATGTTGCTCTCTGCTGCTCTGGAGACGTCTCAGTTCCATCAGTCACAGTGAAGTAATGTGATGTACCAGCCTGTGTCTCCAAGAAGTGACGAAGTTTGTCAGCSTGTGCTTGGGTTTCTGACACTGATGCATGTTCCTCAGGTCTGCTGACTTCAGCAAGGGCACCARCACCACTTGGATTTTCTCTTACAGGAGCGATAGCCAGAAATTTGACCACAAGGTCACAAGGGTTTAGCTTGCCCCATGGCGAGTAATGTTTCATTGGCATAAACCCAATCCTGCTGCAATCTCTCCCAGTCCTACCAGGCCAACCATTTTCTTAAGGCTTAACTGCTGTTCCACCACCACCACAAGCTTTGCCAAATCCTCCACTTCAGAGATACCATCTTTATAGACAACTACATATCCGATGTAGCCAAAGCCATCGATTGAGACAAATTGAGACCATCCAGCACCATCAATGTGTGTTTCCTTCTCCTCACACAGGGCACCAAAAATTTCTCTACTTCTTAGGTTTTGAGTTGTACCTTGTACACATTTCAGAATACAGAGAAGTATGTGTGACTATGTGCACACACATATGTGTGCACACTGCAAGCATGGACTGATAATTAGGGCTCTAATCTACTTGCATGAGATAAATCTGATTACAATCTGCAGTGCCAAAGCAACTTCTAATTTTTAGATTAAGTGATTAACTCTCCCATTTCTATCAGAAGGAAGCTCTTTTCTGAGYTACCGAGAGCTGTCTGAGGTTTACTGCATGATCGCCTCTTTCTTTTTTTAACTCCAGTGAGCTGTTGATGGCTGGATGAAGCAATCAAGCTAATAGCGCACTGAATTAAAACCCTGGTGGGGCTTCCTCCCATGAGTTATAGAGAGGTGACTGGAGGACTGAACACGCTGTTGCCTGGTGCAGTGAGGTGGTCCTGTTACAGCTGCCCATCAGTATCTCATTTTCAGTTTCATTAAGTAGGACTTCACTCCATAAATCACGTCTAGTTTCTTACAGAACCAGAAGGAAGACATTTCCTGCTAGGACTGGACACAAATGCTGCGCAGGCTTTTACAGTTTGGCAGCGGTACAGACCCCAGTCCTGACTTAGAAACACAAAGATCCTGGGTTTCCTAGGGAGCGTGCAAAGCCATTGAACAGGGTCTGACCTTCTGTCTCTGCAAACTGTCTTAATAGGAGGCATGAGCCTATGTGGACCATGTCAGATCTATTCAAATCAAGAAGTCAGGAGGAGCTGACGCCAGTGTGAGGAGACGCCAGCAGTTGCAAGCTCCTAAATAGTCCCCAATGTATCTTTACCGTATTCTTTTCTCTATACCCAGAAGAGCAATGTGCAGCTTTGGTTCCATTTCTGCAGGCTTTTTCAGTGGAGCCTTTACCTGCACCCGGCACCAGTGCTCTAGTAGCTKCTGCATTCCCCAGTGCAGTGTCCCAACCACCCAGCTCAAAAGCTCAGTCAACAGTTGCTTTGTCTTTTGTCTTTATTAGTCCCACAGGAGATAATATTGCCTTTGCTTATGACCTTGTGCTCTTGCTTGCACAGCTGTCTTCCTGCCAGAGCACGTATTAGTTCCTGAGCTCAGGGTGCGTACAATGTGTTTTGTTATGTGTTGACACAGACACACACACGCTGGTTTACCCTAATGACGTGGGTCTCTCTGAAAGCGGAGAGCTGACTTCCACGTGGACACAGGGATTTCACGGGATGCAGGATATTGCAGGATGCCTCTCTGCATGCCAGAGCTGAGAGACAGGGAGCCTAGAGTGAAAAAAAAACCAACAAAATAAGTCAGAACAAATAAAACACAATGAATAAAATATAGTAAAATACAGTAAAACAAAACAAAACAAAAACTATGAAATGAAATGAAATGAAATAAAATAAAATAAAATAAAATAAAATAAAATAAAATNATAAAATAAAATAAAATAAAATAAAATAAAATAAAATAAAATAAAATAAAATAAAATAAAATAAAATAAAATAAAATAAAATAAAATAAAATAAATAAACAAGTAAAGGTGATTTGCAGGTCAAAACTAGTCTCCTGGCATTGGTGCTGTTGACAAAGCTTTCCCTTGCGAGCGGGTGGATGTTGCCGAACTTGGTTCCTCGTCCTGAGAGCACGAGGGTATTTATTTGGTCTGCTCTCCATTCCTGCTCCAAATCCCAAGGTCAGGGCAACACGGCTCCCTGTGCTCTGCTAGCTTCGATTTCATCATTCCTCGCATCTTCTGGCTCAGGCAGGCAGAGGCAGGCAATTCTTGGCAGCAGCCTCAGGAACCACATTAGTACTGTAATAGCCGAGCTGTTGCCATCTAGATGGCCTTTTCCTCATCCAGCTCCGAGAAAGGGCACCCCTGCCCATCCTGCAAGAGCTATCGTGGTGGTCAGGCAGCACATTGGGTCCAGAAAGTAAAGCCTTTTGTTAATAAGGGATAAACATCTGCTTCAGTAGGGAAGCCCGGTTGCCTACAGAGTAGATTAAAAGGTTATCCTAGGTAAAACAAGGCAAACAAAGCAAACTTGTGCGCTTGTTTCCGTGGATACTTGCCTGGAAGTGGAGGCATCCTTTAGAAGTCTTCATAGCCGCAGTGCCACAGATTGTTATGAATCACTTGGGACAAATATATCCTCAAAGCAACAATGACTTTTTAGTCCATTGTAAGTAGCTTATGTGTTGATGTTTTAGAGAATAACATTGCTTAATGTGTTTATACTTACTGAAGGGTGACGCAACAACATCTCTGCATAAGGTAACTAGCTCTTGTGGAAAGACCCACATAGCAGGTACAGCCCTTGCTGCACCATTATCCCGAGCATCCGGTTGTCGCTTGCACACACTGTTTCTTTGAGGTGTTTTGACATACACTCCCCGCTGCTTTCCTTATTCCAGTGAGGCACCCATCTATAACACATCCCAATTTTGCTTGCCTTGGGGTAAAACCTTTTTTTTCAGAATCTCCAGAAAATTTAGTAAACTACCTTATGTGTGTTTATGCACCCTTTCATCAAAGACTATAGAAAGAACCATGTGGTCTTGTGGCTAGATCAAAGCTAGAAAGCTCCTGAGATCTAATCTGGGCTGAGCCAGTGACTCACTGGGTGGTTTTGGCAAGTCACATGATCTCAGTTTGCTCAAGTCTATCCAGCTGAAAACAAAAAGCAGGCAAGACATGCATGCTAGATCCAGTCCAAGCTTTCCAGGCCGGATGTGTTTGCAGGACAGAATGTGATCGATATAACATACATTCAGGCTTAGAGCTAACATTCTGTAACAAAGATAACAGATTACCAATAATAGGTGTTGAGTTGGGGCCCATGACTCTTCCTCTGTGTATGTCATTCTCAAACAACCCCGACATGTGCAGGATTAACTGAACAAAAGACTCTGTGCACATTTGAATCCTCGGGATATTGCGCTGCAGTCATGCTTCTCCCTCCATCCGCAAGCCCACACTCCAGCAACGGGCGTGTTGTGCTCTGCCTTTGCCATGGAGGAGTGCTCTCCATTTTTTTTTTCCATGGCTTCTTTACTTGCCATTTTAACAGTTGCTCTGAGGATGCAGTGTGAGAGAGCAATTACCCTAATGCACGYACACAACGGCATTTGTGCTCTGCACAGACCTGCAGCCTGCAACACTACTCCCAGGCTACCTCAGAGTGGGAAAAGCCCAGCTCAGCAGCTGCCTGATCCCAATCTCGAGCTAGTATTTAGCCAACAATTCCTCCTGGAGAGGTTCTCCGCACAGTTTCCCGCACGTGTTTTCCCCTTACACCTGTTTTGAGGCTGAGAACATTAGGAAGGCAATCCTGATCCTAATCTGCCTTGTAATCCTTGGAGCCGAGCATGGGATGGAGCGAGCAAGCTGCTTGCCCCACGGTTGTAATATTTGGAGAGCGATCCCGTGCTGTTATTGGGTTGTGCAAAGACGGTGTCAAGTCACACACAAAGGGGAAAAAAGCAAAAGGCTAAAAGTAAAAGCCTCCAGGGTGAATCTGATGACACACTAAACCATGTCATCCCCTTCTCAAAACTGATAGCCCAGCAACGGAATTGAAAGACACTGCTTCATTTTAACAGGTTGGGTGCAACCTCAGTCACCCCCCTGGCAGGCTTTGACTTCCAGCATCCCTCTGTCTTTTTTCCACAGTCATAATAGTCCCAAGGCCAAGTTGCAATCAGAGCAGGAGGCCAAGAGCAGCAAAAACAGAATGACCAAGAGGCTGTGATAAGTCACATAATTATAAAACACGATCAGCAGCCCTGGCAATCAGGGCATGACCATCCTCACCCGTTCCCACATTGCAATTTCCCATCCCTGTCACCATGCTCCTGTGTCTCTGCTCAACGCCCACGTTCTTCCTCCCCGCCAGCAGCTTCCTCCCTAGCACCAGACCTGTCACCCATGATGCCTCAAGCCCTGAAGCATGTCCTGGTGCCAAGGCCAGTGTCCTACATGTATTAAACATCCATCAACTGCTTTTATTGCTGAAATGCCCCCTTATCTCTCTTTTTCACTTTCCAAAAGCAAGGGAACGAGCAGTTGAAGAAGTCTGTGTTTCTTTTTTTCCCCTAGAACATCTCTCAGACTTTGGTGTTGGACTTTCCATACCTGCAGGAGTGAAGAGTTTCTTCATCTCCCTCCAAGAGATGTTCTAGGGGAAAAAAAGAAACACAGACTCTAGGTTTACATGGGAAAAACTGCTGTTAAACTATGAGGAACCATCAAGATTCATCTTCTGTGAAGGAGAAAAAAATTTTCAATCAGACAAACCCATTGGCAGCCTGCTCTCTGTGCTCTGGGATTGACCCTTCTGCTGGGCAAGGAAGAAAAGAGGCAGAGAATTGGTCTTTATTCTTAAAGCATAAGAAACAGTACATGTAGTTGCCACGGGGAAAATAAAGCTGATTTTCCATTTCCTTGAAAATATGCTTGGTTTTGTCAAACAGGCACAAGAGGGTAGCTAGGGACTTCTTATGGGCAGGCCTTTCCTTCCCAATGCAGCAGCTGCCTTTGCAGGGTGTCACACTGGGCCGTGATAGTCCTTCCAGCAGCTGCTGCCCAGCTCTGATTTTAAGCAGAGGGACTGCCCGGTGCAAGATTACAAGCCAGGCTTAGAGCTGAAGCTAAATGCCAGCAGGCTTGGATGTTGCTGGCATCCCCTGTACTCTGCTTAACATGCTAACAAACAACACCATGCTAAAACCCGAGATGCAGGGAAGTAATTAAAACGCTGAAATCCTTAGGGCTGAAATGACCGATAAACCTTCAACCATGAGGCTCGTTCCATCCAGAGCGACGAGCAGCCCTGGCATTTTGCATGTGGATAGATTTCATTCCAGTGAGTAAAATAAAAAAGCCTGACTGCTGAATTYGGTAAAAGGAACTGTCGAGGCTCTGTGTTGAATGTGGGAAGAGTCACAACTTCTGCACGGGCTCGTAGGGCTCTGTGCTGGATGGAGAGCCGAGAACAGCGCTTTTACTTTGCACAAAGTGCTGACGCCAACAAATACCATAATAGTGGAAGTAACTTTAACAAAACATTGCTGGCTAGCACAGCACTTCTGAACCCAAGCTGCCTTTTTTTTTTTTTTTTTTTTTTTTTTTTTTTTTTTTTTTTTAATTTTTTTTTAAAGTTTTTTTTTTGAGTTAAAAAAAAAAAAAAAAAAAAAAAAATTGGGCAACTATTCATGCCAAGGTTAAATTGGGTCAAATCCTGAAATCCTGACTTCAGGCCAAATTCTGCACTTCCCATTGATTTACCCAGGAATGTTGCATGCGCTGGAGAATTTGTCCCTGGGTTGCTGCTCGGTGTCCAGTGTGTGAAAGCTGTGCTTGGATCTCCGGGTTTGACCCGGCCTGCAGCAAGCGTGACCGCAGTGCAGTGGGACGTGGTCAGCTGGGCACTCGTGGGGCTGAGCTTGCTGCAGCCCGCGGGACCTGCACTGGGCTCTGTGTTAGAGTGAAATTGCTGGGTGAACAGCCTCATGATTGGGAGTTTTCTAGAGGTGGGATCTGCAGAACCAGCTGCTCGCCCTGCTCAAAGACTGAGTGGCCCTTATGCAGAATGGTTGGCCTTTTAACCATGTCTTCTCAGAGGTAGCTGCTTTGCATGATGCTTTTCTCACTGACCCCAGTGGGGGAAGATCCACTAAGGACACAAAGCCAGAGAAGGRTGTTATTCCCACCTCCCTGTGGCTGTGTCAGTCCCCTGACGATTTTTGGTACCCTACTAGCAAAGCAGGGGAATGGGATGGGAGCAAGAGTTGCATAACAGGTATCCTTGCTGCAAGTAGCATCCCTGGCTGGTGGATAAAGAAAACTCTGTGCACTGCCCGCACGGTGCATAGCAGGTGGGTAGGAGATGAGTTTCTGTCATGGGGTGCTTTCAGGGGCTGCATTTGCTGTAAGCTCATGCCAAGTGGTATGTGTTTATCCTCACTTGAACCGCTGCAGCCGCCTGGACCATGGTGGTTGTCCATCCTCATACTTCTTCCGTTCTGTTTGATGGCCTCCCAACTTGACTTCTCCGCATTAGTCCTAGGAGGAGCTTTTCTCCCCTTGCTTTTGAGGGTTACACGTGTGCTTTGTAGAGTGCAGGTGGACTTGAGGAAAGGGCACCATCCTAGCCAGTATGTCAAGGGATGGTGGGCACTGAACTGCAATCTGTGTGTGCCYGACGTGTGGTTGGACTAGGCAATCCTGTCCACCACAAAAACCCCCATGCCAATCACCTCCAAAAGAGGCAACAGCCCTTGATGAGCTGCAGCTGTGGGGCCAGAGCCCACCTAGCACTCGCTTTCCAGCTGTCCACCCCCTGTTTGTCACCCCGTGCAAGGCACACCATGGCCTCACAAAGGTGCCGCAGATGCTCAGGGCTTTGGGTTCAAGCCCCAAGCCACGAGCACGCTGCCATTCACATGCTCCTGGGTGCCCCTTTCAGCAGGGATGTTTCCAGCGTGCTGCACATTGACCTTTGCCTGGGAGAGGGGAGAATTTCCTCGCAAAGAGCAGCCTGATTTCTGGAGGAATCGCATGAAGACCGCGGCAGCCTATTTCCCAAAATAGTCAAATACAATCGTTTGCAAGGGTAAAAAGATCTGGACACCTGTTTCCTGTCAAGGCGATGGTTGTTGGGAGGGGGTGTCCGGATCATCTCTCAGCTGTCCCAGCGCCCGAGCGAGATTAGCACCTGGGCCAGGAGCAGCTGACGGCTGCTGAAGATAGTAAGCCGGGCTCAGGCCGGCGGGAGAAGCAGGGCTGGAGGCTGCCCCGTGTTCCCAGGGTACCTGCCCCGCAGAGGGGTGGATCTGCTGGGGCCATGCACCCCGAGCGGCTCCTTGGGCCGGCCTTGCTGCTCTGAGGGGAGTCCATGCTGAGGGACGAGCTCCCACACGATCCTGAGGGCCGGACAGCGGCATGGCGGTGCCGCAGGCCTCGGCGGGCGCACGCGTTTCATGGAGGGAGGCCTTGGGCGGCCATGGCCTTTATCAGTGGCCCCGCAGCGCTGCCGGCGGCGCCGTGCCTATCGCCGGGTGAGGCCTCTTCCTTTGGGGCTCTGACTCACGGCCACATGCCTGAGTAGGATGTGCATCATGGGTGGCCACCGCTGCAGCCCCGGACCGGCTGCCCCGAGCCCTCCTGCCCGGGGATCCCATGTCCCAACGTCTCTCCCTGCGAAAGAGACGAGTTTGGGAAAAAATGGCCGAGATCTAGGAACACGTTTCGGAGTCAGGACCTTGGGCCGGAGAAGGAGGAGGGCAATTCCTCTGACCTCACGCCTGAGCACAGGCAACTATTTGCTGACTTTGCCCTAATTCTTCATTTTATTGTGCTGCCAGCTGCTGAGACGGRAGGGCAGCGCTCGGCTGGCCCCCGCATCCAGCCCAGACGCGGACCTCCCAGGGTCACCTCAGAGCCTCCCTCCGCTCCAGCAGCCAGCAGAGCCCCCGCGCCTTCCTTTCCCATGTGAAAGTCGGAGCCCTCCTGGAGATCATTAACCCCAGTGGTGCAGTCTCAGATATATTAAGGATCACAAGACTCGTGATAAAAAAAATGCCATGAGTTTGCTGATTAAGCCTTTTTGTGTGCTGGGCTGCACTCGCCGTCACCCCAGGGCCTCATAGCCGGCGGAGATGGGTCTAGTTGTCTCCTTGGAGGTTGGCTTTGGAGTCAAGCCTCCTCCCAGACAACTGAGCCTGAGTAAGTAACACCAGGTTTAACCAGGAACTTGCTGCCCTGGAATTCTGAGATCCACACAGCACAGAGAGGATCAAAAGAGAGGTCCYATGTGGATGGCCAGAATATCAGAAGGAGGGCTAAAATGCTGCACAGCATCCCCAGTGTGGTGGACAGAGTGAGTGCCGCTGCCAGGGCAAGAGCATCCACACRCCCTTGGCAAACCTGCTGCTTTCCAGCAGGAGATTCCAGAGTAGACCTTTCACCCCAGACCATATTTTAATATTTTGCCCCTGGTCAATCGCAGGGCACAGAGTGGAGCACACCGCCCTCAGAGCCCCGCGAGAGCAAAAAGCCTGCTGAATATCACGAGCCCCAGTGATGGCTTTGCTCTCAATTGCATTCACGGTTTCCGTGATTCATCTACATGGTTTATGGCTTTGTCACTACCTGGAAGTTAAAAGGGGGAAAAAAAAAAAAAAAAAAAAAAAAAGTGCTGCAATGAACAATTTTCTGCTGCAAGACACCGGGTGACACAAGAGAAACAGAGCCACCACCTTAGGTGGTGGTGGAGAAGAGTCATTTTCTGTGGTGACCAGAGCTATATTTGATTTCTTAGGCAACGCCGGCTTTTGCATGCTACATTCCCTGGCTAAGCGCCAGCGCTGTGTGTAATACTCCAGCCACACTGCTGTTACTTAATCCTTTCCTAATCTGCAGTTTGCGCAAGAGGAGTCCAATCTAAGCGAAGCCACCGAGAACATCTCCACCAATAACTCATCGAACTCGGCTCTCGCTGCGGGCCGGAGCTGCAGGAGGGGAGCGTTTTCCCCACGACCACCTTGCACAAGGAACAGTGGGTGACGGGTCCCTCCACGTCCCAGGTCGCCCCGTCGTGTCTCGGAGCCATCGAGCCAYGGCACGGCCCCAGCGCCGCCGCCAGGAAGGAAAGCGCTGCCTCTCACCCGGCGGATTTTATTTATTTTGGTCCTCTGGGCAGCGCTCGCTGTTGTTAGAAACATGATTGCTTCATACAGTTATGTTAATGTTTGCATTTGACAGGCTGTAATTGATACTTCTGCTGCTACAGCTTCAAAGCCAAATTAGGAAATGAAGTGCTGCACATTAGCTTGTTTAGCTGGTTAAATACTGTAAATAAATACGTACAGCGCAATGAAAACTAATGAGTTTTCTTGGAGGCATTTTCTAAATCGCTGGGTCCAATAAAAAATGGGATAAAAAAAAAAAAGAAAAGAAACGTTTCTGCTGTGAACTCATATCCTGAAGGACTTGCAATTTTGCGTTAGCAAAATGGATCCCGGTCGAAATACGATCTAGAGATTTCACTTTGGGAACAGGATTTTGTAAGTTAGGGGGGAATTGTCATAAAAAATGCTGCAAATTTTATAATGTTTCTACCAACAATGGAAAGATGGTTCATTTAGCAGAGACTTTTTTTCCTTTGCAACGGACTAATTCAGAATGTGGTTATATGTCAAGCTATTCTTGTCAATGCTCTAAAGAAAACATTATATTTTTAAGAATCATTTGCATAGGATATTTCTTCATGCTGCTAAATCTATGCAGTGACATAATGCTAAACTTTTTTTTTTTTTCTCTGCCAGAATGCCAGAGGATGAAAAATGTGACTCTATATATATGCCTATATCCTTTTGTATAAAGAGAGAATCTGGAGAGATTTGCTTGGCAGAATGCTCTGGGACAGATTGAACAGTATCTGTGTTTAGAAGTTCCCTCTCAGGCCTCCTCATAATCCATTAAGGCGGAGATAGAGAAGAGCCTTGTCCAAGCTTTATGAGTCAGCCAAGCGCAGGAACTTTTATGTTGTAAATCTTCRCAAAAGAGCTCTCCTTTCCCCCGCCTTTCCTAAATAACCCGCTGATGCAGAAGTGTCCCAAACTGACTTGAAGGTGCCTCCTAAAATTCATCTGCGTTTTAGTGTAGGTAAACCTGAAACTGCACGAATAATCTCTTAATTAGCTGCATGTAACCTCAGCGGTATCACCTGCTTGGCAGAGAAACGTTGACCTTAAAGCAGAGTGTGCTGAGCTGGCTGTTTTACCTGGCACTTTAAAAGCAGGCTAATTTATATATTTTGCCGTGACTTTGTTTAAAAAAAAAAAAAAAAATTGAGCTGAGGGCTAAAATGCAACCTAAGCATGAATTTAGAGTTAACAGAGACAGATATCTATGAAGTAAGGGTTATCCTGGCTGGGAGGCAGCTTGGTGCTGCTTTAGGATGGAAGCTGGGAAGCAGCGAAAAACCTCAACTTCTTTGTTTTTTGCTTTCGGCAAAAAAAAAAAAAAAAAAAGATGGCTGAAGGCTCTGGGCATTTCTCAGAGTCCTTGTAAGTGCAGGACTGAAGCAGTGAGCTGCCAGGAGAGAGAAATTCAGTGATTCCTATAGTCCTTGTCCAAAAGGTCCATTTAAAAATAGACAAATTATGACTCTCTCGAAAAGAAATGTATGCATTGCATAAATCAAAGTTCTCACACCCACCATCAAAGTTTAATCACTTAATATGCTGGTCTTTCAACATGCTCTGAAACTTTGTATACAATAATACAAACGATGGGGTTACGAAGCATTAGCAATTTATTCTGCTGTACAAACGGATGTTGCATGATAATCCCTAAAGCAACACAGAAGCTGTTTGCAGATGTTACTACAATTTGGCATTTATTTTAATTGCTCTGCAGTGTGGCTCATGTGAAATAAAGTCATGGGGTGACCTACACATTCACCTAGGGAGGGTGACTGAACTGCAGACCGGAAAGAAAAGAAAGAAAAAAAAAGATTTAAAAAAAAAAAAGTGTTTTGCAAGTTTGCAAGGTTTTACCAAAACACACAGTTGTTTGAAGAAGATGCCTCGGGGCTCCTGTCCAAGACCTGAAGTGTGGCGGGGTAGGGGGTAATTTAATCAGACGGGCTCTGTGACACATGTATTTTTACTGCTCTTGCAAGAATAACTTCAGCAAAGCAACCCGGGATATTTTGGTGTTTGACATTCGCTCGACAAGTGCTAATAAGCTTACTGCATAGATGGCTGGTTTCTTGCAGTGGGAGTCAAGGCACCTTGTGCCCCTKGAGAAAGTAAGGAGCTTGGCTTTGCACTATCACCCTATCACCAGGTACCTCTTCCCTCTTCCTGCTCTCAGCTCTCTGGCTAAATATAGGGAGAGCCTCTCGAGCGTCGCTCTGGCTCCGAGACCTGCCTGGAAGCAGTTGCTGCGGCGAACAGATTTCAAGCAAAAGGACAAAGTTAAACATGAGGCAAAGGATAAATAAAGCCGCAGCCTCTCTTCCTCCTTGCCGCTTGCCGGGGATGATCTCASCGCGCTGGGTGGATCGCAAGGAGGCTCTGGCGTTGCCCAGCCGCAATCCTGCTGCTCTCCAGAGCCCTGGTTCCCAGGCACCAGGAGAAGCAGCTCCTGCTGCCATCTCGGCAACTGAAATGCAGGAGCCATGGCTTTGGTTTGCCCAAAAACCAGGGTCACATCCATCCCTGGAGCAGCGGGGACGGATGCTGCCCTCGCCACCCACCATGTCCCCTATTCCCGGGATTCAGCCTGGCGCCGCTCGGCGCAATCACTCCCATCCTGCCGGGCAGTGGGACGCGGCACAAGGAGCAGGGACCAACATTATGAAACGAGTTTATTAAAAGTTTCTACAGGTCAGACTTTATCATCTGGGTTTCCACATGATACTATATACACGTATTTACAAGTCAGACATAGTGTTTTTAGCTTTTCTGTGGCAGAGTCTTCCACCAATATATACAAAGGTACTGCTTTCCGTAGGAGGGTTAAACTGTATCACAGATACAAATGTCAAGCAATCATGAGAGGTTTAGTGCAACGGAGAGCGGCGGCCGCCCCGCTCTTAATGCTCATGATTCTGTCAAGTTAGTATTGCCAACAGTAATTCACATTAAATTGCTCTTCGACACCTCTTAGTAGGACAAAGTACAACAAAACGAAGAAAAAATAAAAATAAAAACACACAAAAAAAGAGCCCCCCGGCCAGGAAGGTATGTACAGAGCACGCAGTCCATGAGGTAAATGCAGTGTCCCCCAGCGCACGGGGCTGCGGGGCCCAACGGCCGCCCCTCGCTCGCCCAACGCCAATGGGCGCCCCTCTACACCGGGCACCAATGGGAAAACAAGCAGTTGTTTCCGGCAGGCCTAAGCTTGACTTACCCCCAACCCAGGCAGCTACTGATTTCCATCTATTCATTCTCCGCATTGGAAAGCCTATGAGCAGCCATGCAAAAAAAAAAAAAAAAAAAAAAAAAAATTTTTTTTCCTAAAGCGTGGGGGAAAAATAACGCAGTTGGAGGCAAACAACATACCGGAATAATCAACTAAGGCTCTTGAGGGATTTTTTCTATGCTTAAGACTACCTTTCTGGGGGCGGCGGAGGGAGGAGGAGAGGAGATGCGATGTTTTAAAGACTTGAGCCTGTGGGACAACGCGACACTGTTCGCAGATACTGTACAAGATGCCGCTTATCAGCGATTCCCGAGGGAAGGCGCCCCACCCCATAGTGTTACGTTTGAGTAAACGGATACGTTTTGGCACTYGGAGCTGACAGGAGCTGCTGCTCACAAAGCTCACTGAAGGCATAGGATGAGCTAGAGCCGCGGTGGCTTTAGGCTTAAGCAGTTGGCTTCAAACGCTCGCACGTTCGGCAAATGAAAGCAGGGGGGATCCAGCTGCGAGATCAACTGTTTGCTCTTCCGGGAAGAGTCACAGCAGCGATCGGGGTGGTGACTTGTCTTGCAGAGGGACCTTTAACAGCTCCGTGTTCCTCACCAAGAGGCGATGGGGTCGGCTGGAGCCACAYGCAGGTGCCGGACAGCCGATTGAGACCTCCTTCCCTCCTGCAGGCAGAAGCTCCAAGTCCGTTCCCCCTTTTTCCCCAATTCTTGTCAGATTTGCTCAGGTAGGAAGGCGTCTCGTGCCCCCTGCACCACTTCCCTGGCGGGAATGGGGAACCCCAGGAGCCGCCTTCGTGCCTCTTCCGTGCCTGGTGGTCCAGCTCTGCGGACTCCTCTCCACCAGGAGAGGAGCCAGGAGGCTCCCGCGCGGGTCCTCCYGGCCAGGGCAGGGACCCACCGGCAACGGGAGCTGGGGGCACTCGGCAGAGGCTCCAGGAGCGGATCTACGGCTTGACATTTGCTTCACACAAGGTCACTTTTCGGACCATACTGGCACTTCAAGATGCTGTGAGTCAAAAGTCAAAAAAAAAAAAAAAAGAAAAGAAAAAATAAAAGATGCCGTGTGTGAGAATCGTGAGGGATTTTTGAGATTTTCAGGATTAGCAGAAGAAGGAACTAATATCGTCACTGTCTCCATGATACTCTGGAACGATTTGATCCGCAGTTCCCGTTTCCTGGTCTGTATATCCAGGCTCCAAGACTGCTTCAAACCAAGGATGAAGCAAGATCTCTGGAGCAGTGAGTCTTTCGGAGGGCTCCCGCCTCAGCAGGCTGCGGATGAGGCATCTGGCTTTGGGAGAGACGTGCTCGGGGATACAGAACTGTCCACGCCGGATTTTGGAAAAGAGCGTGCTAGGGTCCGAGTCGTGGAAGGGGTAGCGTCCCACCAGCAGGGTGTAGAGCATCACTCCCAAGCTCCACACGTCGGCTGATTTGCCCGAGTAGGTGCCGGTCGTGTTGAGGATCTCGGGGCTGACGTACGCGGGGCAGCCGTGCTTGTCGGAGAGCGCGTCGTCCTCGCCCTTGATGATGTGCGTGTCCTCCAGGCTCTCGAGCCGCAGCTGCGTCCTAGGGGCACAGGAAAGGCAGGCGCACGTTACCCACCGGCGCCAGCACAGGACAGGCTCCGATTTAAGAAGGAAAAACCGCCCGCTGGGGCGGTCGCAGCTCCCTGTGTGGCACCAAGGTGCAGGGAGTAGACAGGRAAGCTGCTCCCTGCTCTCCTGGCCCGCGCATCCCGCGATGCCCCGTGCCTGGCAGCAATGCTGACAGCACCGCGGGCTCCCACAGCAACCAGCGCCAGCTGCACGGCCTCCCAGACCCAAAGTCACATCTCCTGCAYGCCCAGGGTCACTCCCCATCCTTTATTTTCTGCCCCTGCCAGCTGGGGACCACTGCAAGGGCCGTGTCCTCCAGAGGGGTYGGCCCCGACCCCCTGCTCCGTTCACGTGCTCCGGGAGGGCTCTGCTCTGCCCCGCCGGCCGCTGGGGCGTAAATGTGTTAACTGCAGCCTGTCCTCGAGGTGACCTCCTGTTGTAATGCAAAATACCCATTGGTTCTGCAAACGGAAAATATGACTCAAGGCGCGCGGCGGGCCCGCCATTGGCTGCTGCGCGCTGAAACTGCACCTGTGCTCGCAGCCGAGGAGCCTGCCGCGCGTTGCTTAACCCTCTTCTTGCCAAACGCCACGCACATGACGTTCGCCTGTGCAACGCGCGTTTCCACATTAGCAAGGCTGTGTGCAACCTCACATTTCAACAAAAGTTTCATCTCATTATGGGCGGGAAAAGCTGCAATTGCTTCTTTCAAAGGAATTGCTTTCTTTGCATGTCAACATACGGCTGTTTCTGTTTCAGGGGGGCCGTTCTGGTTAATTTTCTTATCGTAGTCATACGTTACTCCTCATGTTACTTCAAGAAGCATCAGTTAAGTAAAAAAAAAAAAAAAAAAAAAAAGCATTTTCCTACTAGCACCTCAAGTCTCATCAGACAAGTGCATTAAAGCTTTTACTTATTATAGCCTGCGATGGGATAAGCACCTGATCAATGTCAGCTTTGCTTATTAGACCCCACTTGTGGCTGTGCCGTGCAAAGGAGGGAGCAGGGGAGCAGCAAACGCACCTTGAAAACATGAAGCGACTGCCACATCTAACATTAAAAAGTAATCGGGAAAGTATTTCTAAGCAAAGAGGCTTAGAATCATCCCTCCCGAAATCTGTGCTTCACACCAAGTTTCACTATGGTGTTTTTCCCTAAGAGAAGAACTCCCCAAGAAGCATTTAACCACGTAGCACCCTCGCTCCTGCACGTGCCTCATCCACACGGATACAGGGGCACAAAGCACCAACAGGGAAGAGACAGAAAAACTTCAAAGGGCACAGGGAACCTTTCCTTAGAAATGCACCCGCCATAAGCAGCTCTTAGAGAAGACCCTTCCTGGCGGCTCCTCTCCCACTCTGGGAACGGGGCTTCCTTCCTCTCGCTGCCATCAGGGAACAGCAGTTTTCCCTTTCGTGCCCAGCGCCCGAGCCGCCTCCCTCAGGCACTTGGAGCCTTTGAGTCATTTTCGGTGCAAAGGATCAGCACGGGTGTCTATGGGGCACGGGGCACTGTGGGGCACTCCCAGGAACGTCCCCATGCCCAGCCCTGGTCCGTGGAGCACCGGCGAGCGCGCGGGCGCTCACACTGAGCTTCTCCACTTCATCACCCAACCCTGCATGGTGAATAAGCGCAGCCCAGCAAGGTCTGTGACTCCGTACGCACACGTCATGCTGGGATCCTCTGTAGGTGACGCCTGGCTCACCRGGCAAAATCCACCCCACACAATACCTTTTCCCCCCAAGCCCAGCGTTTCTCCCCATCCACTCCCTCACAGGGGCTGCTGAGGAAGAACCTCTTACCTTTCCTCATTAGAAAAGACGAATTTCCTGAGCTTGAGGTCACCGAGCACGATGGCCGACTGGTGGCAGTGAGCTACAGCCGAGACRATCTGCTTGAAAAGCCGGGCAGCCTCCTCCTCCCGCAGCCTCTTGCAGCTCCTCACGTAGGAGTGCATGTCCCCAAAGTCCTTCTCGAAGAACACGTAGGCTTTGGTGTCGCCGAGGATCACCTCCACGACACCGGTGATGTTCCTGTGCGAGGGCAGCTGGATGTAGGGCCGGATCTTGTCCTGGTAGTGTTTGAGAGGGAACACCTGTGAGGAGGAAAGCGGAGCAAAACGCAGCGTCAAGAGCGGCCGCTCGCATGGCAACATTCCCCACACAACGCGCGGGGCGCTGGACGGCCGCCCGCGACGCTTCCGACGCTCTCCGCGGCGTTAAAGCGCAGTTAAAGCGCTGCTCGTGAGAAAACAAAGAGAGGAACGGAGAAAACAAAGAGAGGAACGGAGAAAACAAAGAGAGGAACGGAGAAAACAAAGAGAGGAACGGAGAAAACAAAGAGAAAGAAAACCCAAAGCCGTCCCGGCGGCTGGCGGACACCGGGCGCGTCTCGGGTGCTCCAAGGTCAGCAGTGTCTGCACGGGGAGTCTCCCCGCGGGCAGCCCGCCGGGCCGGGCTCCGCGCGTCCCCCCCGCGCCACCCGCTCACCTTGCAGCGCAGCTCGCGGCCGGAGCTGACGCTGAGCGCGCGCGACACCTGCTCGCGCTCGGCCAGCGGCAGCAGCAGGTAGGAGGCGATGAGGCTGGGACCGGCGCTGCCGCCGCCACCGCCGCCGCCGCCACCACCATCGTCGCCGTGCGCGCAGGGCGACGCGGGCGCGCTG